>NC_068383.1:7928843-8228843 GCF_023724105.1 Carassius gibelio
GAATACTTTTATTCAGCAAGGACTCATTAAATAGATTAAAAGGGGCAGTAAAGACTTTTACATTGCTCAATGTTTTTAAGTTAGTTCTTTCAAACTTTCTATTTCTCAAAGAGTCCTAAAAATGATTTCTAAAAAAATATTAATTTGAAAAAGTTATAATAAAAAGTTATAATATTTCACAATATTATTATTATTACTTGATAAGCATAAAAGGCTTCTTTCAAAAACATTAACAAGTCTTACTGACTCCAAATATTTGATTGGTGGTATATGTGTTGAGCTTCTGTTCTCAATCATTTGTAGAAACATTCTGCTTTACTAGAGGCACTAAACAGACAGAATTGCAAAAAAGCAGGATGTAAAGCCTAACCTGTTATCCAACTAAATAGATGGTTCCAAAATTTACAGCATTTAGTCCATGCTGTTTCATTTAAACAGATTGCATTTTTGTTGGTGCTGCTAGTGGCACAGAAATACATTAAACTCTGCAACTTTAAGTTGAGTTTTCAGCAAAGCTCATTTAGATTTGAAAATATGATATTGCATTCAAATTTGAGACAGTATTTGCCAGAAGTTTTACCACAGGTATTTGCCACTACCATATGAACATATGAATTTGTTGATAAAAATAGCTTACCAAGTCAACCCTTACCAAAATGCAGTCTGTATTTTAACACATTTTATCATCATTTTAGTAAGTTCAAATGTTAGTATACTAACATCATAGTAGTGAATTTCCTCTAGAAAATGTAAAAATCTGATTTTTTTTTTTTTTTTTACTGAAATGACAAGATTTGTCCTGCAGTGCTGTGCAGTGTGCAGACAATACTAGTTGTGAGTAATTTTAAGTGTTTCCATACTGCAGTAGTTCAGTCTGCCTTGGGCAGGTTTTGAATGGTTCTGTTTGCAGATTCTGATAAGAAAGATGTAGATCTACAGAAAACGGTTCAGCTTTAGTGAATCTGAATCAGTCATTTATCATTAAGTTCTGAGATCTGTAACTGTCTACCAACCTGCTTAGTATTATGTATTTTCTTGGTGCATGTCTTTAGGGTAGTAAAGAGTTAATATAGGAGGGGAAAAATAATTTTCTAGCTTTTTCAATGTAAATAGAATTAAACTAGGCCTACTTGTCGCAATCAGTCCTCTGGTTTTCTCTGTCTCTCACACTTTTTCTCTTTCCCTCTACCTCTATTAGAGGGGTAAGCAGAGAATCCCAGGGGGACACAGTGGCTGTTTTTAAGCTGATCTGAGGTGAGTTCCCTGAAATCCCTAAAATCTGTCGCAGATCTAAGAAGAATCGGCAATTCTCTGTGGAGATATTGACATACACATTCTATCGCTACATCAATATCTATTTTTACCACATTTCTGTGATGATTTTTAGTGAAAATCTGCAGCATTCCATGAAACATTGTAAAATGTGAGTACTAAACTCTTAACATGGCTGAAAGCATAATCCATTTAGCCAAAATATCTAATAAACCAACACACAAGCCGTTTGTGTAAAACTTTGTGAATGGCATCTGCTTTAATTGCGTGGAGTTCTGTGGGCACAGATACTGTGTAGGCCTGCGTATAACACATGATATCCTTAAGTGTCATTGCGTGACTGATTTATTTTTTACCACTTTACTGAAAGTAGAATCTTCAATTCTTCACCAGTTGGGATGGTCAATGTTTTTATTTATTTTATTTTGATTCAAGGAATCAATGAAATAAAGGAAGAAAAGAGGGAAACAAATCTGGAATTAATGGTAAAGTAATGACTTTGAACTATATGCACATAAATTATTGTAATATAGAAAAAAATCATCCCTTTTAAAATCACATTTTTTGCTTTGCAGCCTGAAATGAAGACAGACACAGTTTTGGTTTTATCCAGCTGTATTTACTCAGTGCAAATCTTAACATTCAAGTGAAAGATACAACACCAACATATCAGAAAAAATAAATAGATAAAAAGTATAAATCACTGAGTTGGAAAAATGATCACCCCTTTGTGTCAGTATTTTGTTGAACCACCTTTTAATTACAGCCTTTAGTCTGTTGGGATGTCTCTACTAACTTTGCACCTCTAGACTTTGCAATATTTGCCCACTCTTCTTTGCAGAAATGCTTAAGTTCAGTTAAATTTGATGGTGACCGTTTGTTGACTGCAGTCTTCAAGTCATTTCACAGATTTTCAGTGGGGTTTAAGTCTGGGTTCTGACTAGGCCATGCAAGGACATTCACCTTTCTCCTCCAATCACTGTGTGCTCAGTTTTCCTGTGTGCTTTGTGTCATTGTCATGTTGGAACTTGGAAGGTAAACCTTCTTCTCATTGACAACTTTCTGGCAGCAGAATTTCCTCAAGAATTTGACAGTATTATGACCCATCCATTTTTCCTTCTATCCTGACAAGTGCTCCAGTCCCTGCTACAGAGAAACATCCGATATCACCACCTCCATGCTTTACTGGAGGAATGCTGTTATTTGGATGGTGAGCTGTAGGATTTCTGCCAGACATATCGTTTGGTGTTGAGGCCAAATAATTTCATTCTAGTCTCATCTTCCTCAGAATGTTCAAGGTGTGTTTTGGCAAAGCTCAGTCGTGGCTGTATGTGGCTTTTCTCGAGGAGTGGCTTTTTCCTTGCAGCCCTTCCATACAAATCACATTTGTGGAGAATTTGTGATATTTTTGTCACATGCACACAATTACCACTCTTTGTCATACATTCCTGAAACTCAGATATTGGAGGGACAGTTTGGCCATATCTGATTATTGGGGTGGACTTGTCCTTCTCCATATCTATGGTGGTTACGGCCCTGCAGCTCTCCAACACAGGCTACAATTTATTGCTTTTCTACAGCTCGCTATGTTTCACCATTCCTAATATTCATCCACTGATGTACAAATGCAGCTGTGCTTTATTAAAACAATTACTTTGATTGAACAAAACCCTCTTACAGACAGTGGAAGATTAATGAAATGCTCAAATTAAGTTTGTCTCATGATTTCATTCAGAACAGTAAGATTATGTTTTATTCATGCATACGTATAACATGCATGAGATAATGCGTAAGTATTTCATGACATCATAAACAGCATGTCTGTTAATGACACCAGATTCGGAATGACATGCATGATGATGTGCATGACACAGTCTCTGGCATTTCCTGCCCTGGAGTTTAATGTCAGGATGTGATGAGGTACTTCATCCCTTACTGTGCTCTTTCAACCAGTGAAAGAACAGCTTGAACTGCTCTACAATAGTGTTGAAAATGCTGTCACCTCATTTACTGAGACTGTGTGTGTGCTCGAGCCAGACCGAGATGCTACGGGATGCAGTTTTTTGATGTATGTGTGTGCGTACTTAAAAAGTTTTTTTTATTTTTTATTGACTGTTTGATTCTTCTTTGCCTCTGCAGTTTGAAAAGTCAAATATGTAAAGTCAGAACCTTTTTTATCTTAGTGAAAGCTCTTTATGCAAATCTTCATCTGATGATGTGCTCCAAATGAGAACTTTGATCCTTGTATCCTGTATCTGGTAACAACAGACTTAACCAGAACCAGGCCTTATTGTTCCTCACATAAAATCATATTTAATGCAACAGCTGTAACATGCCGCAGTGAGGAAAAGTGTGTCACAAATGTGTGTTTTTAAGTGTAATAAACGTGAAAGCAGCAATTCGATCGAGTCAGTGTTTAGCTGTAAGTGAAGCTTCTGGTGTTGTTGATAAGATTATTAATGAGCCATTAAACTGTGTGTCTGGAAAGATAAAAATGTGAGACAGGCTCACCTTAGGAGGGTGTATTGTGTGTGTGTGTGTGTGTGGGGGGGGGGGTGTTAATGTGGAATGCGTGTGGAACTGAGACAGTGGGCCGCCCGCCCCAGGGGCTGATCAGCACTTCCTGCCTAGAGGAGAAAGCCAGCAGACACCAACAAACAGACAGATAGGGTGAGAAAGAGAAACAAAAAAGATTCTTACAAGAGTTATACTTTGAAGCTAAAACATAGGGATAGGGGGTTGTTCAAAGCGGTAATGATGTTTGCCTTAGCAAACAGCGCTAATGTGAAAGATAAACAGATGGAGAGACAGACAGGCATTTCATCCATTGAAAGGGAATGATGTCACTGTCTCTGTGTATGCGGTCAGCATTTTGCTTAAACAGGTAACAGCTGTTACAGCTGTCGCACGTGCGCACCTGAGTAGGCGGAGCTGCACAGGCATTTGTGTGCTGACAAGACAAGAGAAACTTCATTCCTGATGTCTTTCTCTGGCTCTCACACTGAGAATGCATGTACAGTGCCCCCAAAATATATATGATCACTTAAGACACATTTAAAAATCTATGAATGTTCCTGCGTTTGATTTAAGGATGTGCTGATATTAAAACTCTGTCTGATATAAAAATATCATCATATTTATAGGTTACCTTTTTCATAACCTGGAAATAATTTGTTAATATTAAATTAACTTACTGTTTAAATATATAAGGTAATGAATTAAATAACAATATTATTGAATTATATAAAATGTGTATGCTATTTTTACTGAATAATAAAAAAAGGTTTAAACTAGAAACAAATTTGTATTGTTTAAAAGGGGTCATAGGATGCGATTAACATTTTTCCTTTCTCCTTGGAGTGTTACAAGCTCTTGGTGCATGAAAAAGATCTGTTAATTTGCAAAGACTGAAGTCTCAAATCCAAAGAGATATTATTTATAATTATATAGTTGTTTGTTGTTTCTTTGATCACAAATGCAGACATTGTTTTATGTTTATGCAGCACGATACGCAATGCAATGCGTAAAAAGACATTATATGCAAAGACTGTATAGAATACCCAAGACGTGTCACTCCAGTAGTTTTGAATGGGGAAAAGGGCAATGCTCAATATGGTCACTCAATCACAGGAAGCCCCATCTTCTGAATGAAAGAGCCAATCGCTTTTTTTATAATGATATTTGAGCAGAAGTTTGTTTAACAAGAAGTTTAACAATGTTTTTGACACAGGTATGGTCAGATTTCTTTGGCAATTTCAAATATGAAATTTAGCTTTTAAATTGTTGCTGATTTGAGTATGAGCTCCAAATTCTCCTATATCATACTATAATAGCCATGAAGCCTGATATATTGATATTTCCGTCATTTCTCTCTCTCTCGTGCTGCACATCTGAGCTGCGTTTATCAGCTGTGCGGCAGAGATAAGGACCGTCTAAAACACTTTTTTCCACTAAAACTTTCGATTATTTGCGCAGCCTAAGTGTGTATATATACTTGTTTTGAAATTTGAGCATTTAAAATGAAAACAACATCCTGTGCTTTAGCTGTTGGATAAGTTGCATGGTAAAACTCTTTTCGTAATGTCATATCTTCAAATTCATCATTTCATTACATTCAGCACAGTCGTACAGTTCTTGAACAGAAGAACACATCTTATGTAAACGCCCCCCCCCCCAAGAAAACAGTCATCCTTATTACACAGGACTTCTTTCAGAAAACTGTCAGTTCAATTAAGCAGCCCAGCATCTAGTTAAAACATGTTAGTTTTGCACATCTCTTAACTTAAAGAATGATGTGCTACGGTGAGCACATTCAGTGATTTTTACTGGAAGAAATCTAGTTTTGCCAAATTGCTCGCCGAAACTTATGGAAGCTTGAGTGTTTATTTTTGCATTCTATCTATGTTAGAGTTTGTCTTTATGTTTCAGTTTGTATTATTAATTAAGTTTGTTTGTTTGTTATTTATAGCTTTTATTCTTTCACATTTTGATTTGCATTACTGTAGGAACAGGAATATTGTAACAGCAGTGATGGCTCTCATATGTATGCTTGCACTTCCTCTTGAATTAATTTATAATGCTACTACTTGACTCACATTTACCTCTAGATATTCCCATGTTATGGGATTTCCTTTTAGTATCTGCCAAATTCCACAATGTTTCTAACCTGACCTGCACTCTATTACCCATAATCCATCAATAAACTGCACACCCCAGCCCACCCGTAGGGATCGTCTGTATCCCATTATGTTGCAGTCATGTCTCTCCTCACATCCAGATCTAGAAATTTCTCCTCACATATCAAAGTTTGGAACAAACTCCTGCTTTTACGTGCATAAGCTAAAGTGTCTCTGATTCTGTTAAGTGGCATATCAATCGTATTAGAGTGTGAGTGTGTTTAGCTTCTGTTCTGCTCCGCAGCTGTTTCTCATCAGCTCGCTAACATACCGAAGAATCCTGAAGCCACAGATACTCAGCGCTGCCATGACAACCCCTGTAGAGCGCTTACTTTCTCTCTCACTGTCACAATCCGGCATGGTTGAAGATGAATACAGAATTACCAAAATATTCAAACGCTTGCATAGCACAGGTGTTTTAAATAAATAAAAGTGATTAAAGGGGTCATAATCATGAGGAAATTAAATTTGTATTGATATTTTAAGAACATTTTATTATTAACTTAACTTTCTTGTGCTGTTTCAGGCTTTGTGTAGCACTTACATGTTGCTGATCATTTCAGTCTGATCTTAACAATTTGAGTTGCACATTTCGGTGTGGGTTTTGCAAACCTATAGAAGCACTTATAGAATTTTCTTCCAAGTCTTATATGCACCTTACAGGCATTTTTTGCATTTAAATTTGGTTTTATTTCTCTTCTAAACTCATAAATCACTCTTTTTCAGACATTTACTGCATGGTGCAATTCTCATCTACGAAAGGCAGGGACACAGATCGAAAACATTGAGGAGGATTTTAGAGATGGACTCAAACTCATGCTGCTCCTAGAGGTTATTTCAGGTCAGTGACCTTGAACCCAGTCCGCCCCTCTACATTTGGAAGCTTGTATCTTCTTTGATGATGATAAAATTAGGCACACAAAGTGTATAATTTATAGTATTAGCCAATAGAGGATTTATTTAATATGTGAACAAAATAGACATTATAACTGACATATACTTAAAATAATTAAAAACAAGTCAAATTAAATTAAATCAAGAGGTTGTGGATCTAAACTAAATCAGGAAACTGATTTCGTCTCTATAGTCCAGTGGTTCCCAACCTTTTTCAGCTTGCGGCCCACACAACCAAACACATATGTTTGCGCGGCCCACTGCAAAAAAATTAACTGACCCCACTATTGTTGGGTTAATAACTTAATACTCAGAAGCTAGATTGTTAACTGTCTTTATTGAATTAACTGGCAATGAACAGAAAATAACTCGAGCTGGCACCGCTTGGCACAACTGCTGTTGTTCTGTAGCATATGCAGCAAAAATATCTAAGATAAATTGGCGGTTTATTCTTAAACCAATCAGCGAGCTTGAATAGTGGAAGCATAGTTACAGTTTAATTTGTATTTTTTGTTATTTAATTTAATTATATATATATTTTAACATTTTTACATATATGAACAATATTTTTTTTTCTTTTAATAGTAATTGGCGGCCCACCTGCAATACATCGCGACCCACTAGGGGGGCCCACAGTTTGAAAACCATTGCTCTAGTCATTCAAATTGAATTTTTTTTTTTACAAAAGAGTACTTGCGTACTATAAGTCGAAAACTCTCAGGAATAAATATGTGATAATATTTATGAACATGATTAAGCCTCCTGAGGGCAGAGTTTTGTGTGTGATGTAATGTTACGTAATATTTAAACTGTCTTTCTTTGTAGGAGAACGCTTGGCCAAACCAGAGAGAGGAAAGATGAGAGTCCATAAGATCTCCAATGTGAATAAAGCTCTGGATTTCATTGCAAGCAAAGGAGTCAAACTGGTTTCTATTGGAGCAGAGGGTAGGCCCCTTCAGCAGTGACCTATATCCTGCAGGCTTCCAGGGTCATGAGTTCAGCGTTTCAGCATGTGGGATCAATGACTGTCAGACGCTCTGCCTGTGTGTGATATGTACTTGTATCCCATGTCATATGAAGCCCCTCCCCATACAGTTAAATAGGTTAGACATGCGGTTTATACCTGACATATATTAGACCAATCTACAGTGTGTGTGTATTTTTCCTGTTTGCTGTTCCCTCTCTTTATAATCCAGAGCAGCATTCCAGACAGATTAGCCATCTACCAAAACCTTTGCCTTGGTCACATACTTTTTCTATTTTGTGTGTGTGCATTTGTCTGACAGAGCCAGGATACACTTACACACACGCACACTGAGATGTGTGTGGAGTGTATTATGAGATAAGCCTAAAAAAAGTAGGAGAGTAAAACATGCAGGTTTTCCTAGATATTTCAATGAGGACTTCCCATACACATCTACAGTATGTGTAAAAAAAAACTAAATTAAAATAAAACTTTTGACACAATTAGAACCAAATGCAGACATTATTTAGTCTTTATTAACCATTTGTCCATTTGAGAATGTCTCCAAATCAGACAGGGCACATGTTCAGCAAGTTTGTATATGCCTTTAGTTTGTAAAATGATCTCATTGTTGAGCTGTTACAGTAAATGTGATCCTGGTGTGCATGTGTTTGTACTGTTTAGAGATTGTTGATGGGAACGCTAAGATGACTCTGGGGATGATCTGGACCATTATCCTCCGCTTCGCCATCCAGGATATCTCAGTGGAGGGTATATATAAATAACACACACACAAACACATTTTTTTTGTTTATAAGTGATGCATTAGATCTTGAAGACTTGAAGAAAAAAAGCAGTAGGTAGTTTGTGTGTATGAAATATCACGAGAATGAACAGTTCTGCACTTTTGAATTTCTGAAAAAGGAATTTTTTAGTCATTTAAATTACAATGTTATCTTTCATCTTTTCACTCCTGAAATTGTGTGTGTGTGTGTGTGTGTGTGTGCAGAGACCTCAGCTAAAGAAGGCCTGCTGCTGTGGTGCCAGAGGAAAACAGCTCCCTACAAAAATGTCAACATTCAGAATTTCCACATCAGGTGAGCAGACAGGAAATGATGCTTAGAGAGAAGCAGGGTGAATGATGGGAAAAGAGCAAGACTTACAGAGATACTGCAACTGAACGCTGAGCTACAGCATCATATATTACATTTCTCTTTCTGTCTCTCTCCTTGACAGTTGGAAGGATGGATTGGGCTTCTGTGCACTCATTCACAGACATCGTCCAGAACTTATTGATTATGGTAAACTGCGCAAGGTGAGGCAATACCAGAGCCTTTTACCATATATAGAGACTAGCAGCATGAAAGACCATGACCTATGCTTTGATGTTTGCTCTCACTCAGGACGACCCAATGACTAATCTGAACACCGCCTTTGACGTCGCTGAAAAGTACCTGGACATCCCTAAGATGCTGGATGCAGAAGGTGAGACATGTAGAGGACAGGTTTCTTCCTGTGAAACTAGATTAGACCTCTGTCTAGATAAAGAGTTGCAGGAGGACCACAGGATGTTTCCTTAACATAGTCTGTTCAAAGGGATTTTAAGGATAATAGACTGTGATGTTCAGTGATGAGATTGTTGCCGTGTTGCACTGGATCCATGTTCCTCAAAGTTTTCTATACTAAGTACTAACCGTCTGCAATTAATTCAGCCCGAACCACTTGACGTATAGTCTGCATTTAAACTTTGTTTTACAGATAATTTAATTCTTTTGTGAACTTTTTTTTTTTTTTTTTTTTTTACAACAAATTTAACATTAAAGTTATAAAATCTTACATTCATGGAATGTTTAGCATGCAAGATGGCAATAATATTTTCATAATTTTGCATAATGAATTTAGATGGGTCTTTGTTCTTACATCTGTTTGCATTCTGAACTGTGTTTTCTTTTTTGCAACTTTATTAAGCCTATTTGTTTTGACTATTTTTTTTGTTCCCATAGATAGAAAACAATACACAAATAAATGTTTTTACTGGCCCCAACACTAAAAATAATACATTTTATTTTTTATAGTGTAGCAGTCCCAGAAAGATTTATAATGATGGATATTTTTTGCATTTATAGCATTCGTACTAATATATATTTACCCTTAAAAATTGTTTTTTTATTATAGTATAACATGTTTGTTAAAGTATATCAATAAATGTTACATTTTCTTTAAAAATTTTGTATGAAAGCCGGAAATGATATATAATGTATCTCCACAAGTTGTCGCCTTGGTGACATTTAAATGAACATAATTTGCATCTGAACATTTGATTTATAACAAAAGAAGAAACGTGGCAAGTGGCAATACTGGAACTTTTCATTTACACAAAAACCTTAACTTAATTAGCTTAATAGCACTTATATTTCATTGCTCTTTTGTTGTTTTTGGTTGCTTCCATTGTCCTCATTTGTAAGTCGCTTTGGATAAAAGCATCTGCTAAATGTAAATGTAATTAAAACTTTAACAATATTCTTTTGTTGCTCCAAAGCATTTGTTGCTCAGAGTATTTCCTTCAGGAAAGTCCAACCTTGTTCAAATATTTTGTTGATTAGTTTAATTTTAGTTTAATTATATAATAGTTTCATATCCAATCGTATTAATACATTTTTTTTTTTTTACACAGGAAGTCATCTCAGATGGGCCTCTGAAGTGTGTGTGATGTGCTCTTGATTATTAATTTATTCTCTCATTACTTTAATATCACCCCCTTCTTTCTCTGCAGATATTGTTGGTACGGCCCGTCCCGATGAGAAGGCCATCATGACCTACGTTTCTAGCTTCTACCATGCCTTCTCTGGGGCGCAGAAGGTATCGCAGGGCACCCGTCCCAATGTCATGAGCTTCTACACTTACCCATTGTGTCCCTCCCTTCTCTCCGTTTCTGCTCACTGGGTTTAGTGATCAACAGTGGCAGTGATTAATGGTTGTCATGGTTTGGTGTTACCATGAGTACTCTCCTAACAGTCTGCCTCTCTCTGACTCTTTGCAGTGCTAAGCTCCGCCCCTCAGGGCTCATGCTTCTCCTACAGTTGCATGAATCTCTCCACCTGTTGCATGAACGAAAGGAAGTCTTGTGATGAAAGCATGAGTGTGTCTCCACTCCAGTCTCCTAAAACATACTTAAACATACCTGGCATCAGTGAGACTTCCTGGAGATCTCTTCATGCCTTGTATCATTTCTGTAGAACTGTGCCCCATTTAATTTATGTCTATGCAGTCTTTTACTCTGCTTTTCTTCTTTCCTCTCCACCTCCTTTTCTCTCTCTGTTCCTGCTCCGTCTTTCCCTGGGCAGATATCGTTAGTACGTTGCGTCCTGATGAAAAGGCCATCATGACATATGTGTCATGTTACTACCATGCCTTCTCAGGCAAACAGAAGGTGAGCACAGACTGACATCAGCCAATCAGGACACAAGCTTCCATATCACAAACGCAGTCAGATCTAGACAGCCAATCAGAACTCTGCTTTCATCAGAACCCCAAATAACAGTGCCAAAGCATGAATGTAAGAGATGTGTTCTTCACTAACCTGAACTCCTTTTTGAAAAAGAGGAATATTTTAGTATAACTACGGAAATAATATAATTTAAGTGTAAACTGAATGTAAAAGTGTTTTCAGACACTTAATTGCATTTGCAAATTTAAATGAAAATTATTTACAGTACACATTCATATTAAATGCAGTTTGATATAAAGAGTGTTTTTGAAACCACTTAAGTAGGATTTAAGTATTCTAAGTTATCTTAGTATGTTATATCATAATTACATCTATTGATTTTACATCTATTGATTTTCTTTGAAATATTTTGGAAGTGTTCTGCTGTATGTGCAGACAAGCATTTATGGTAAACTAAAATATACTTTAATGTAATTTCTATTGAAACTTCAACAGAATAAAAATCAACACCTATGTTAAACTGCAGTTTTTAAAATTGTATTTAAGTGTGTTAAGAAACATTCTCTTTAAGTACACTTAAGTGACCTTTTATCTCATTAATAGTGCAGGTATATTGCTATCTGTAAGTAAAGTTTAAAAATTGCTTTTAAGATTTGGTGTGCAAATTGAATATAATTAAGCACGCTTGTTTTTCACACAGGAAAGTGTGGTAAGGTCAGTCTTGAATGATGTCACTTACAGATCAATCAGTTTTGGCTGTTTCCAATGCAACTCTGCTGTAGTTTCAGATAACACACCTAGCTCTGTTTCTCCACACATCTGTATGCACACACAGAGCAATGACCATTTCCACAGCAGTGAATCACCTTAGACAAACTCTTGAGCCTAAAGCCAGAGAAGTTACAGCATAAGCAGTATATGACAAAGTATTTCCACATATACTTATAATTCTGAATCAGTTTAGACAGACTGATGTATTTGAATCAGTTCAGATGGAAACCATTCCATATCCCTTTAGAAAGTAGTAATTAATTCAGAGAAAGCATGTTTCTCACTTACTACTTCATTGTGCTGATTCATCACATCCAACTTCCTGAACCTGAGCTGATGACTAACGTCCCTCAATAAATAGTTTTCTGCATTCTGTGTGTGTGTTCTATGCACACACAGATCCTAACTGCTCTTATAAAGCATGAGTCTGGCTGTAAACCCACCAGACAGTTCTGCACTCAGAAAAACTTCCTCTGACACACTCACATTCACACCCATGTACGATTGTTGTGTGCAATATTAGGATTTTTCTAAATAACTCAGTGTCAAAATGGTCTGATAACTGTATCTTGCTCAAACTGGCTAATTTAATTAGAAAATAGACTATTTTTTTGTTTTGGTGACAGTCACACTCTATGAACCTATGAAATCAAGGTTGGGTTTAGAGTCCCATGAGGACGAGTAGATGAATACATACGTAATTGTGATGGCCATTTCAGTATTATCTACTACAAAGTAAAATCACTTTTTATTTGATTAATTTTTGGAATAATATTATTCATAAATATCATTTTCTATAATATGTTTTTTTTTTATTTTTATGTTAAACGCAAAGTACAAAAATAACAGCACTATGGGCCTAGTAACAAATATTTTGTTGTTTTCTTTTTTTAACTGAACAATGGAAACTGAAACAGTGTATGCGGTTCATGTTTTCATTGATTTTTTAAATGAAAAAGTTAAACATTTGCACTATTCAAAAGAAATTTCAAGTCTTCTTAAATGCTTTTAATGTTTTTCACTGCAGTTTTTTCCAATAAAATAAGTATAACTTCTTAATCCACAATGGATAATCATTTTGTGCCAACATAAGTAACATTTTAGATTAGCATTCATAAAATGATCATAAAACCACTGCTTGAACTCTGTCTTTCACTGACATCGCTAAACTTCCTTTCTGGCTTTTAGACTTGCAACTCATTTCCTTACCTCCACCTCCCCCTCCAAAAATACACACATTTATAATTAAATATGAACAAAAGGGTTATACGATATTGACGTAGCATTTGATTGCTTTTGGTAACTGTAACAAAGTGACTTGAGCACCTCAACACACTTAAACACACACAACCTTAACAGTGTTGGCATGGCGCTGATGTGGTTTCCACAGAAAGAGAAGCAGATTCATTCTGTTCTTTACCCCCTTCAGGCCGAGACAGCAGCCAATCGGATCTGCAAAGTCCTGGCTGTCAATCAGGAGAACGAGCAACTGATGGAAGACTATGAGAAACTGGCCAGTGATGTGAGCACACTCCTCCACATTAACTGAAAACATGGGCATTTACATTTCTGCTTTCCCGACCTTGCAGATCTATGAAAATTAAGAAAATCTCAAAAGATCATGGACATTTTTATACTGAAAATTATTTTAGTAATGCTCAGCTTTAAAATGTGTAACAAATTGCTATTTGTGAGAGAAACCTCCAAATTAAATAATTCTACAATAATTGTATAAAAAAATATTTGAATCTTATGTTTAATTCATAATAATAATAATAATAAAAAACAATATATACCGTATTTGAAACGTTCTCATTTTCTCCCTCTACCTCCTTTATCTCATTCTGTCTGCTCCTAACTTTTTCCAATTTGTTTTATCCTCTTTCCCCCCCCCCGTTTTTGTTGTTTCTCCCTATTTTTTCTGTCTGTCACCTGCTCTCTTCAGCTTCTGGAGTGGATTCGCAGAACAATCCCGTGGCTGGAGAACCGTGCTCCAGAGAACACCATGCAGGCCATGCAGCAGAAGTTGGAGGATTTCCGGGACTACCGACGACTTCACAAACCGCCCAAAGTTCAGGAGAAATGTCAACTGGAGATCAACTTCAACACACTGCAGACCAAACTCCGCCTCAGCAACCGGCCTGCGTTCATGCCCTCAGAGGGGAAGATGGTCTCGGTGAGAACCTAACACACTTACGACTTAAGTATCTCCCCAGGATTCAGAGCATTCAACTCTCTTGACTAGATCTGTGATGTTCAATTAATCGTCTATGTGTGTAGGATATCTCCAATGCTTGGGGAAGCCTTGAAGGAGCAGAGAAGGGTTATGAAGAGTGGTTACTGAATGAGATTCGCAGACTGGAGAGACTCGACCATCTTGCAGAGAAATTCCGCCAGAAAGCCGCTATTCATGAGGCCTGGACTGACGGTAACACTTCTTTTTATTTATTTATAAGAATTGAATTCCTCTATTGTATGGCTGATCTTTGCTGCTCTCTGTAGGTAAGGAGGAGATGCTGCAGCAGAAAGACTATGAGACGGCATCTCTCTCGGACATCAAAGCTTTGCTAAAAAAGCACGAGGCATTTGAGAGTGACCTTGCAGCTCATCAGGACAGAGTGGAACAGATCGCTGCCATTGCACAGGAGCTCAAGTGTGTAAATGCATGCTGCTTCAAGTTTAAATGTGTTGGTCTAGAACAGAACACATGTAACGTTTCATCTGTAGCATACATTTTCTGTCATCTTTTGGTGAAGTAGTTTAATTGTTTCACTCTCAATCTCTCTCTCTCTCTCTCTAGTGAGTTGGAGTATTATGACTCTCCCAGTGTAAATGCTCGCTGTCAGCGGATCTGTGATCAGTGGGACTCACTAGGAGTTTTAACTCAGAAACGCAGCGAGGCCTTGCAGGTAAAACACTTCTATCATACACCCATATGGAATTAATTCTTTCTATCCAGACCCGCAGGAAAGGGCAGTGTTGCTTCTTTGGTGACATACTGTGATTCAGTGTGTATGTGTGATTTTGTGATGTAAGTCCAGTGTACTCATATGTGTATCTCTTTCCTCAGAGGACCGAGAAACTGTTGGAAACGATTGATCAGCTGTACCTGGAGTTTGCCAAAAGTGCGGCGCCCTTTAATAACTGGATGGAGGGGGCCATGGAAGACCTGCAGGACACTTTTATCGTCCACACCATTGAGGAGATACAGGTATCGCACATTCATCTTTCAACCATCCATTCATTTATTCATCTACCTTTTCATTTAATATCTTCACATTTGTTTTCCTTCATTTAGGCCCTATGAAAATACCATTTATTAAATATTTTTTAAGGAATATCACACAACATACGTTTTTGTCCATGTTTTAATTTAAACTGTAAACCTCTGTTGTGCAGCACTTTGTTTATCAAGAAATTAAAGGAAGTATTTAAATTAAATTTTATTACATATCAAAAGATGAATTAGTTTTATGCATTCATTTGACTACTGTTTTTGATAGTAAATGTGTATAATTTTTTTTTACACACACACACACACACACACACACACACACATATATATATATATATATATATATATATATACATACATACAAACATACATATACATACATACATACATACATATATATATATATATATATATATAATAGGACTATTATTGTTACCATTTTAATAAATTATTAAATTGTCCTTCTTCTTAATTATTAAACTTTAATTAAACCATTAAAATGAAATCCAGAAAGTTAAAAAGGGTGGGACAACATAGAATAATGGTACACTAGTTAATGTTAGCTAACTACTTTAGTTAACATTAAGCAAGAACTACTGCATTTATTCATCTTAGTTATTATTAATTTCAACATTTACTAATGCATTATTCAAATCAAAAGTTGTGATTGTTAACATTGGTTAATGCAGTGTGAATTAGTATGAACTAACAATGAATAACTATTTTCATTAACTAAGATTAATAAATAAAGTAATAAATGTATTTTCATTGTTTGTTCATGTTATTTAATAAATTAACTAATGGAACCTTATTCTAAAGTGTTACCAAATTATTTTATCTTTCTGTCCATCCATGCATCTATCCATTTGGTGGATTTCAAATGTGACTAAGAAGTGTCCTGGTGCATTTCACATAAAAGTTGATATAAGAGGGAAAATTGAAAAATTGCAGAGGGGGATTGTTTTGTAAAGTTATAGAACCTTTCTTTGTGTGTGTGCGTTTGTGTGTTTGTATCAGGGACTCAGCACAGCCCATGAGCAGTTTAAAGCCACACTGCCTGAGGCAGATAAGGAACGTCAGGCCATCTTGGGCATCCATAATGAAATTGCTAAAATTGTGCAGACATACCACGTCAACATGGCTGGCACCAACCCCTACACCACCATCAACCCTCAGGAGATCAATGCCAAATGGGATAAGGTCAGAAAATAAACTTGTGCACGACAAACAGAAGGGAATCAGAGTTTTCAGACAAATATATGACATGTTATATATATGTATATATAAATATTTAAGAAAATGTGTACAATGAGAGGTGCTTAAATTCACCTCCACCCTGCTTTCTCCCAATCTTCCTTCCTCTCTCTCCTCTCAGGTGAGACAGTTAGTACCCCAGAGAGATCAGGCCCTGATAGAAGAACACGCTCGTCAGCAGAATAATGAGAGACTGCGCAGACAGTTTGCTAATCAGGCAAATGTCATTGGGCCCTGGATCCAGACCAAGATGCAGGTGGAACATGAGCTCAACTAACAGAAAATGAATTACATTCTCTCATGGTACTTCAGATAACTTCTGTGGAAAAAAAAGATGTCAGAAATGTCCTTGGTGATTAGCTTACATACATGACGACACAAGTTAATTTGTTTGATTTACATACAACACAGTTTAAAAGTTTGGGGTCAGTAGGATTTAAAAACAAATGTTGGGAAGGAACTTGACACTTTTATTCAGCAAGGATGCATTAAATTGAACAAAAGTGACAATAAAGACATTTGTGTCACAAATAGCTTCAGTTAATCAAATAAATGTGGTTCTTTTAAATTTTCAATTCATCAAAGAATCCTAAAATATTAATGTTTAATATATGTTTTTGGTAAATAGGATATATTATAGATCAACTAACCATTTGGAGCAAAGTCAACAGGAATTTCTAAAAAAAAATAAAAATAAAAATAAAAAAAGATATGGGAAGTTAAACAAAAAAAATAACCTTACATAAGTAGGGCTAGTTAAAATATTACTAGCCCTAAATTTTAATTAGCCCTACTTTTGTACTTGCCCACATTCAAATTAATTGTATGTTAACAGTCATCTTAAAGGACAAAATGCATTAAATACTTCTTAAATTAGCTCTGAAAACCATTTGGGTGTCTGCAGAATAAACCTTGGGGCAAAGATTCAGGAAAGACTGGTCGGTCTCTTATTTTTTAATGTTCTGTACTTAGGAAATCGGCAGAATCTCTATTGAGATGCACGGGACTCTGGAGGATCAGCTGACCCACCTTCGGCAGTATGAGAAGAGCATTGTAAACTACAAACCAAAGATTGACCAGCTAGAGGGAGACCATCAACTAATACAGGAAGCACTTATATTTGACAACAAACACACTAACTACACCATGGAGGTATATACACACATAAAATCTCAAATGCTTACTTGCATACCCCCTGTGCATTGGTATGTTCCTGACGTCTCTTTTCGTCCTCTAGCACATCCGTGTAGGTTGGGAGCAGCTCCTCACCACCATCGCTCGCACCATCAACGAGATCGAGAACCAGATTCTGACCCGGGACGCCAAAGGCATCAGCCAGGACCAAATGAATGAGTTCAGAGCCTCGTTCAACCACTTCGACAGAGTCAGTATCACACCGTGCTGTCCAGCACCACAGTTTAACATCATTAAGAGCAGTAGGACTTCTGAGAGCGTTATTCTGTGACTTCATTTGGGTGGAAACAAGAGAACTGCATAACTTTTTGTCAAAGACATTTAATTTTTTAATTTTGTTATTGGCTGCTGTTACACTTTGTGCTGTACCATGGGCAAAATTCAAAGTTTAAAGGCCCATTCACATGGAGTATGATAAAGTTAAAGATGTAGTTTTAACTATTGTTCTACATGTAAAGTAATAGCAGAGTCCACACCACAACTTCACAGTAATTGCACAAAGGAATGATATCGTTTGAATCATTTTCACAATGTCTTTTTTTCTGGCTGATGAACGATAAAAACATTGGATCAGTATTCCAATCACTACTGACTGTATTATGACTGTTTTTACTTTCATAACAATGCGTTTGTAAAATTGACCTGATTGGCATAGAGTGGAATTATGGGATATGTCACCCACACAAGTCCCAGATTACAGGCTGCCATGCTGAAGCCCAACGCTGCACAAAAAACCCACACAGTGCCACCCAAGGCACCTTAAAGGATTAGTTCAATTTCAGAACAAAGAATTCCTGATAATTCACTCACCCCCTGTCATCCAAGACGTTTATGTCTTTCTGTCTTCAGTTGCAATGAAATTAAGGTTTCTTTTTTAAAAAAACAGCTAATCATGGAATATTTTCCTCAAAAACCTTAATTTCTTTTTGACTGAAGAAAGAAAGACACGAACATCTTGGATGACACGGAGGTGAGTAAAATATCAGGACATTTTCATTCTGGAAGTGAACTAATCCTTTAAAATCATTAAAACAACACAAGATAGATAACACATAACAGACCCAGATTTTGATCAGACCTGTTTTCACAATCACTCTCTGCCCTCACTCACGGATGACACAGTACTGCACAGTTTGTCCTAACGGTTGTGCACTCTTCTCTTCTTTTGTCTTGTTTTTCACTTCTGCATGGACCCTCTTCCACCCCTCCACATGTCTGCATGACATTCCCCCACCCCTCCCATGTGTGTGCTGCATGTCCACGGCGTGACCTTTGACCCTGCCCACGGCTCTGACACCCAGGACCACTCGGGCAGACTGGGCGCTGAGGAGTTCAAAGCCTGCCTTATCAGTCTGGGCTTCGATATCGGGAACGACGCACAGGTACACACACACCAACACCAGTCAGGAGTTCAATCATTAACCACACTCTTCTTGTTTTGTTTTTCCTTTTTCTTTCTCCTTTCCTTCTGTCTCATTTCCCTCAATCCTTACTCTAAAATGACTTCCTTCACCTTTTCCTACATCCATCTTTTTCTCCTCTACTACCTGGTTGTATTTTTCCCTGGTGGGTTCCTGTAGAAGAAAACAGGCATGATGGATGCAGAAGACTTCAGAGCCTGCCTCATCTCCATGGGTTATAATATGGTAAAGCAGAGAGTTGAGATCTCCATGGGTTGTGATCAGGTTCAACTCAGAGTTGTAGTCCCCATGGATAATTAAATGCTAACTTGTATACAATAATATGAATCTACGGATAATCTGATATAATCCCTCTGGATTAAACTGGAAAATCTGAGATTTATGATCAACATGACAGATTTTGTGGGGATATATCTGTGTGGGTTATTGTTTAAGTAAGTATTTCTGGAAAATGTAGCATAAACTGTTAAAAAAAGTTTAAGTTTTTCATAAAATATTTATATTTTATTTTATTTCAATGACCGCAGATGATTTTGTAATAGTTTTAACGTTAGTTTTAGTTAACATTAACAACACTATTGTGGTTATTACCTGAGAATTTGTCTGAAGTATTCCTGGAAATAAAACAACAACAACATCTCATCAGCTATGCCAACCCAGTGGGGAACACTCTTTCATATCGTTTTCATAGTGATTTTTAAGAAGCGTTTCTCTGTTCTGTAGGGAGAGGCTGAATTTGCCCGCATCATGAGCATTGTGGATCCTAACAGACTGGGAGTGGTCACATTCCAGGCCTTCATTGACTTTATGTCTCGCGAGACGGCCGACACGGACACTGCTGATCAGGTCATGGCATCCTTTAAAGTCCTTGCTGGAGACAAGGTACATACAATACATACAGTCCAAACATCACTTCCCAGTGTCTTAATGAATAACTAAATGAATAGCTCTCTCCTCTTGCAGAACTATATCCTGGCGGATGAGCTGAGGCGTGAGCTCCCCCCTGACCAGGCCGAGTACTGCATCGCCCGCATGACGCCTTACACTGGCCCTGACGCCGTCCCGGGAGCTCTTGACTACATGTCCTTCTCCACCGCCCTCTATGGGGAGAGTGACCTCTGAACCGTCAACCGTCGACCTGCCTTCTGATACAAACACACAAATACACGTATTCATACACACACACACAGAGCTCGTGCACTATGAGAGTAAAAGTGGCTCTTCAGTGTTGATCTAGCACCAACAAGCAGAGCAAGCAGAACTGGTCCCAGATCAGCCCATCAGAGCAGCTTCCATCAGCACCACTCAATGACATTCCTTCATCTTTGTATCCTAATCAGCCCAGGTCCTTCCTGTGTGTCATATACAACTTCCTGTTCTTTCTCCAGCTGTGTTCATGAAGCCTGTCTTGCCTTTCTTAAGGGGTTGTCTCAAAGATGCAGCCTTCACATGCTTGTCAGAAGATCCTACTTCCTTCTGAAGTTGTATTCATTAGTTTGTCACATTGAAGGAAAGAATAGGAAGCAGGACAGGAAATCCTGATCCTTTTTTCTCTATGTAAATGTAGAATATGCAACCAACGGTTACAAATATACTGTACGTAAAGCATGTGGTAGGCAGCATCATGTCATCATTGTGACCTCTGACCCATGTGATACTGCATGACCATGTGCTACGATTGATCCACTTTTTTTACACAGAGTAAATGCTTGTTGATGAGACTGTTTTTGAACGTTTTCTTGAGATGGTGAGTCAGACTTCATGAACGGATCTTCCCCTTTCTGCTTCCAAGTGCAACATTGAAAAGCTCCCTCCCAGGAGGAATGATTTCTGTATTTTTACTTCTTATTTTGTTGGTTTGTTTTTTCCTCTTCATAAAGGAATAAAGTTAACATATTTTATTATACAGAACAAAAAAGGTATTTTTCTTCACCTTAATAAAAAGCTTTAAAAATGATGAAAATTTAAATAAAGAAACAATCACAGTTGCGTGTTTGTGTTTTTAATTGCTTGTGTTGTTTGTGCTTAAGATAATGATTTATTTGAATGTAGAAAGGAAAGGAAAACATTAAGAACATGCTTACAACTAATTTGAACATCTATTCATTTTATTCACCCAATTATGTATATTTCAATTAAAGTTGCTATATATTTCCTAAAGAAACGTGAAAGTGTAGAAGAACATATAAGAAATCCTATATTTTCAGATAATGTACAAAATGTATTTCACTTAGCTGCAAAAATACATTGATAAGAGATATTGATGTGCTATATTGGCTCTGTGTGTTCTTTGACCTGTGGCATACAGTATTAACAAACACCATGAAAATAACTAAATTTTCTAAGAAAAGGAAAAGATTTATTAATTTGAACTGCTTCGATTGTGACCATTTGTTTTCCATGTTAGCTGTCCTCACAGGAAAAGAGCATTATGTCAACGTTTAGAGAGCACATTGGCATATACTGTAGAAATAGATGCTTTCAAATCTAAAAGGTAGGCACTAAAAGCCACAAAAGTCTTGTTTTGATTTCTTGAGTTTTATTATGTTTTTAGGTTTGAAGCTCCTTGATAAATGTATTTAGAAATTTGATTTCTATGACAAAGATTAATTTTCATACTATAATTTCTAATATAAAGTTAAGAGAAAATTTGCTTTCAGTTGTAATTCTCACACACAGTAATTTAATATATATCCCTCATTTTTAAAGTGGAACCAGTGACTTATTTCTTAGTTCTACACGGACGCAATATGATGCTGTACCATCGGGTTTACACATGGCGGCGTCCTGTGAGCCATGTTGAATGATGTCCTACTGGCTTTATTCTGGATAATGTGAAATTGTAGAATGACATACTTGATCTAAACATGTGGAGTCAAGTTCGTAAACTCCAAAAGAACAGGACAGTGAAATATGGGATCCCGATGCTGGTGAGCGATTTAAAATTTGTTTGTATTGATGATGAGCAGTCATTCATTATCGTCAAGTGTTTATAGGTAATCACGCCTTGATAATAATTAAATTATATACAAAAAATATATACAAATATAGGATGGAGTGACAAAATATATATTTTCAGATAATTCAGTTCTAGGTTCCAGATTTTGACACGCATTGTTTGTTTTTTATTATTATTATTGTTGATATTAATGATATCACAATTTTTCGATGTGCAATATATTTAACAAGTTGCCTTTTTTATGTTAAACACTGTTGTCACCTTTGTGCTTTTGTAAAATCAATAATTTAGCCAGCTCATAATGAGACAGCCTAGTGCTCATATTTCTGCTCGTGTAATGTTTGTTTGAAGCTGCTGGTTGTGGGAGGGTCGTTTGGATTGAGAGAATTCACTCAGATTAGATATGATGCACAGAAGATCAAAAAGAAGGTATGTAAATCTTAATAGACTAAAATATATCATCATGTAATCTTTTCATGTACATGCCAAGTGTTAGAACTTGTCAGAACTTCAGCCAGAACCCATTTATGCTGTACAATAAAACATTATCATAGTTAATTTCTTTTTTAATTAATTTTTCTTTGTTTGTTTTAGCTGGACCCTGCACTTGAAGCACGGGTGAACAATAAAAAACAGTCAGCCATCCTTCACGAAGAGTATGAGGTGATGAGAGAATGAGTGATGAATAGATGAAGAATCTGTATGTGTGTGTGTGTGTGTGTGTGTGTGTGTACTAATATTTTATAGTGCTATGTTTTATAGAGCCATCTGCTGTTTTGCTGTGGATTGGAAGTTACATATACTCGCTAGTGAGGTTGTGGTAGCCTAATTGTTAAGCATCTGGCTTGTTAAATGCAGTCAGTGCAGTTTTGTTCCTGACACAGGGTGACTCAGGAACTATAATCGCAATTTTGTTATACAGTTTGTTGAGCAGGACACGTGTCACTAGGTTTCTCCAGGGAGACTGACCCTGTAATTAACGTGCTGGAAGTTATTTCGGATGGAAAGTGTCTAGTTACGTTAACCGTTTAGTCTTAACAGCACGGCAAAAACCGTCATTATACTGCAATGGTGATTCTCTTTGACTTTAAAAACTTTATTTTTAGCCATACTGCCATTATAAGAAGTTACAATGCCATTAAATCTGACCTTCTGCTTTAGTAGTAGAGCAGAAAGTAGTAGAGCAGAAAGTAGTAGACAAGTGTCCTCAAGTGGAACCGGGGAAAATTAGTCAAGAAACCACTTTACAGCTGTTCATTAGATGATAAATATTAAAGTGCCCCATTATGGATTTTTGAAAATTACCTTTCATGCAGAGGGTAACAAAGCTCTGTGTGAATGAAAACACACTGCAAAGTTTTACATCTTGAGGTGCACCTTGTATAAAGTTATTGTTTCTTAAATAAAAGAGTCGACTCTGTATCATTGAAACAAGTCATTTTTAAAACGAATCCCAAGCCGTTGCATGTGGACGTCAACATAAAACATTAGCACATCACGTGCTGTTCTTTTTGCAAATGTAAAAAATAGCTGTTTCCCCCATAATGCTGTACACAAAGCATCATGATGAAATGGAAATGAGACTGATTGGACCAATTGCCGCAGATAAGCACCACGCAAAGGAAAGGTTTGGAAAAATGAATCGTTAAATGAATAATTTGGGAGTCATTGAGCAAATAAGAAAAAAAAAACATATTGTAAGACAATGAAATTGTTTTATGACCTTGCATGTATGTCAATCTGTTGTTGGGGACTCCCAAAACCAAAATATGAACCATTCATTGCCCATGATAGGGCCACTTTAACTCATGCTTCATCCTAATTGTTTTATTTTAGATCTTACATTGACTCCAACATGAATCATAAAACAAATAAACGGCCTGCTCTAGCTGACTCATTTTTGGTAACTAAGTACACTACTGTTAGTTAGTTGATCAACAGCAAAGACATTTATAACATTACAAAATATTTATATTTCAAATAAATGCTGCTCTTTTGAACTTGTAGTCATCAAAGAATCAAAAAAAAAAAAGCAATCATGGTTTCCACACAAATGTTGAACAGCATAACTGTTTTCAAAGTTCATAATAATAAGAAATGTTTTTTGAGCATCAAAACAGCATATTAGAATGATATCTGAAGATAATGTGACACTGAAAACTGGAGTAATGATGCTGAAAATTCAGCTTTGCCATCAAAGGAATAAATTAATTTTAGAAATATATTCACAACTTAACCATTTTTACTGTATTTATAATCAAATAAATGCAGATTTTCTGACAATTTTTTTCAACAACATTATTGAACATGCCTTAGCATTCAGGCCATTTATTAAATTAGCAACAACTTGATTAGTCATTCAATGCATTTTCTGTAAATATCTATGCAGCTTTTTGAGAACTGGCATTTGCCATTACATTGCTGGATGTGTTTGATTGTGCATTTGATTGGTGGCTTTGAAAAAAATACTAATTGAATATAATGTAATCTCTTTTGTTTCTATAGAAATTGAAGGATTTGGATTTGGATGGATGGAAGAACATTCGTGGCCCACGTCCCTGGGAGGATTCAAAGGAGCAGCAGCAAGCTCAACTCAATAAAGGCACATAGAACTCGAAAACCTTAAACTCCCACCGCTGGTCCAAAAGATGTAAGACTCTCATAAAAACAGTGCAGTGTATGGTTGGCTTGTCACCATATAATAAATTAGCACATCTTATTTTATTATATCTAGATGATCTCTCTCTCCAGTGTCTTTGATGCTCCCACTTTTTTATAGAATCAGTAAGGTTACAAACCTTATTTTGTCTGTGTCACCATGTCAGTTTGCCTTCATACAGCACTCACACAATAACTTACTGTGATTATAAAATCAAAGGCTAAAATGTATTCAAGTATATAGTCTCTTGTGCAATGAAGAGTGTTTTCAGCGCCTCAATTCACACTAAATGCTGCTTCACAAACTCCATCTCTGTATGTTCGGTGAGCTTAATGTGGAGCTGAGTGGGTGCTAGGTTCACTTTTACACATTCACACAATTTCTAACATTTCTGTGGATAGAACTTTACATCATTTCACTCGTGGTATCTGCCAAAATAAAAGCTTGAAGATTTTAACATTTGACATTTAAGAATTTAAGACATAAATGTTAGTATTGTACCTTGTAAAAAATAAAAGAAAAGAAAAAAATATTATACCTTTAATGATCAAATATTCATTTAATTATTTTACAGGACAGTTGTAATTTAAAACCATAATGTAGTTATGTCTTCATTTTTGTAAAAAGACTTTAAAACAATAACTTGCAAGCCATGTGCACCATTAACCAGCATCAGAAAAGCGTGAACATGTAAATGGGCCACCTTGTGCATTGCTGCTCTGTCTTTAGTCCATTAAAGTCTGTTGTAAATGTGTATCCCCATGTATTTGAATGAATGAATCTATTTCCATGCCTCAGCCGTGGCCCATTTACCTAATTTCCTTTCGCATTAATTTGCGAGAAAACAGGTTTGGAAACGTGCTTATTTTAACAGTTCAGTTTGGTGCCACAGGTGGTATGGAAATAACTCTTTCAATTTTAACAGTATATATGCTAATAGTCATATCTATTGTAGCTTTAGAATTTGAGAGATATTTTACAGGATTCAATAACATGGGCTTCCCATGTTAGAATAATCAAAAATGTGAATAATTTTTCCAGTACTTTTTATATTTTGTGATGTATATTTTACAAAATTATGTTTTATAAAAAAAAAAAGCATTAAGTTGGATGTTTAACAACTTTATGTAGTTTACAACACATTTTTACTGATGTTTTCAGTAAGACTATAAAGTCATTTTTGACAATATCTTGGTGACAAATCATGATCAAATCAATATGTAGAATACATCTCAGAAAACCAAATGTTTAAGTCTGCAAGGCATATAAATGGATGTACAAGATCAATGAATGCCAGATTTTCGGTGGCATTGCACAACTAGCCTGAAAGGACCAGTGAGTGTCAACCCCTGTTTTCTCAGCTGACCCAAAAATCTCTCTCTCTGGCTCCAGGCCAGCCAGCCATTCTTATCTTTGAGCCGTGTTTTAGATTTATATTATAATTTATTGTGCAATCCTACCTTTAGACCCAACATTTTTTGGTTGACTGTGTCTGTGCTCATTTTGTGATTTTCATTGTTTCCTCGTTATCTATTGTACAGTGCAACCTGCACATCATCATCATCATCATCATCAATAAATGCATCGGTGAGATGCTACACAGCAAGTGCTAATATCTGGGTAGAATATCGCCTCCTGCTGCTTTGATCAATGCTACACCTAAGGTGATTTTTAAAAGGTTGCATCTTTGGTATACATGGCATCCAACTGTGAAGCAGCACGGTCTTGATTCAGTCCTGGAGTGCACGTGTATTTCCGACAGGATCCGGGCACGGGCTGCTGCTCTCAGGCTAATGTTAACGCCAGCACTGACTCATCTGTGTAATGTGAAGCTTTGTTCTCAGGCACATTTTAACAAGCCCCTGCTGACTTTCCCTCTTTCCCCCCGTCACTCTCCTGCTGGAAATTCCAGAACTGTCATATCATGTGCTCCGTCACTTTAATTGCTCAAGAGGGAATGATCCTCATGGGCCGAAGGGAACATGTCAACAAATCTGACTTCAGGAGTCCAGATATCTTCAGGGGGCATTAAAGCCACTCATGTGTCCTGTTCAAGAAAAAATAGTGTTGACAGGGAAAGGCTGTAGCATGTTTCAATAAACTTTTGAGATGTTTTAGCTGATCAGGTGAGGAGCACAAAAAACAGACTAATTATGACAAGTGTTGCTGTAGTAAAGAAATACTTTAATAACAGTGAATACTCTAAGGGATAGTAATGTGATACTTGTTGAAAATGTTTAATTTAGTATTAATTTATCACTAACTTGTCATTACCCTATCATTAATTAGTCTATTCATTTATGTGATATTAATTAAAAAAATTCTAAAATGAGACCTCTGTTCTGTATTTAGCACAGTAACTAATTATTTGCTGTAATTTGGTCTGCAAATAAGGTACACACTCAGAAAAAAAGGTACAAAAGTGGTCACTGGGCCGGCACCTTTTCAAAAGGCACAACTTTGTAATTTAAAAGTCCATATTGTTACCATGAAGATACATATTAGTACCTAAAAGGTACAAAAGTGTACATTTTGAAAAGGTACCACCCCAGTGACAGCTTTTTTTCTGAGAGTGTGCTTATTCAACATGTGGTTAGCTTTCATTCTCACTTAATTGTATATTTCTTTATTTTTTTGACTTATATACATTTATATAGTATATATATATATAGAGAGAGAGAGAGCCTTGCTGATTTTAGGAAACATCTTTAATCATTAATTAATTCAAATTTCACTGCTGCAGAGGAACAAAATGGGCCTGCAAATGTTTAAATGTATGATGTTGCCTTGTGGCCTTATGTGTATGTGTGTGTGCGCTTCTAAGATTAGTTTTGCAGAGTAAATCATGAACAGTGTTTTAGAAATCTAGCTTTAGCATTGTCAAGCTTCACACACATGTACAGTGTAAATTCCTGCTCCACAGATTCCTCTCTTTCCTAAGTTCTGAGGGAATATTCTGTAACCTTATTTCATGTCATTTTGCTATTATAATGATATTCACTAGTTTTTTACATTTTCTGATTCAAATATGAGTGTTTTTGCTTGAAAAACTCACCACAACAACACTAGGATGTTTCTATGTGGTTGCTAAGATGTTCGGAGTGGTTTTAATGTTTTGTGTTTGCTAGTGTGAGTTGGATAGTAAACACCACTAAGGGGGTGTTCACAAAGAACACGTTTTTCCATTCCACTGTGCATTCAGTTAACATTCCCTAAAGCCTATGTATGTTTGGGGTAAGTAAGATTTTAATCAGTAAGAAATTGATATTTTTATTCACCAAGAATGCATTAAATTGATTAAAAGTGACAGGAAAGAATTTTATATTCTTACAAAAGATTTGTATTGTGATGCTGTTCTTTGGAACTTTCTGTTTATCAAAGAATTCAGAAAAACTGCATCACAGTTTCCACAAAAATATTAAGCAGCAAAACTGATTACAACGCTGAAAATTATAATAAATGTTTCTTGGGCAGTAAATCAGCATATAAAAATTATTTCTGAAGGATAGTGTGAGAGTAATGGCTGCTTAAAGTTCAGCTTTGCCATCAGAGGAAAAAATTACATTTTTAAATAATTAAAAATAAATAAATAAATAAATGCAGCCTTGGTTGGCATAAGAAACTTCCGAAAGTATATATATAGAGGGTGAGTAAATTATGGTGAATGGACTGCATTTATATAGCGCTTTCAACAGACCCATGGCCATTCAAAGCGCTTTACAAGTTGCCTCACATTCACCCATTCACTCACGCATTCATACACCAACAGCGGTGGTGTCAGCCACACTCAAAAAAATGTACTTTCACCTTTGCCAATTTTACTTAATCCGTTTATGTTATGATTACTTAAAAAAAATTATTTAACAATGTGAACTTGATTTCATCTAGTTCGTTCAACAAAAAAGTGTGTACTGTCAGCTTTACTTAAAAATAATTTGTTCAGCCAACATAACATTATTGCGTAAAAATAACAGATTAATGAAACCAACACAGAGTTGCATCTCATTGGCTGAGGATTTCTGCAGTGTATTATGGGTAATTGTTATTCTGTCACCCTCTTGGAGAAGTGTAGCACCATTAGATAGGTAGATGAGTAATTCAATTTATAGCAATTAAGTTGTTCTAATAAGTTTTAGAACAAAACAAACTAAGAAACAAACAGTTTGAAATGTTGCTTTGTGTTTCAAATATGTTTGTGATATGATTGATAAGCTGTAATTATATAAAGGTCTTGAATGAAGAATAATATTAATCAACTGCTCATGATCCTAATGCAAGGGGGTAGCATTTCTAAAATGGCATTATTCAAATTTTATGTCATTGTTATTCAACATTTTCAGGTACAATTAACTCATTTGTTGTTTGTTGACTCTATTAAGGTTTGTTAAGTCTACTTAAACTTATTTTGTAATATGAACTTAATTATTAAAAACATTGTCCAAAATATTGCAAATTAGTTGGGCTGACACTAATAAATTAAGCTTTGCCCAACCATAGTAAATAAGTTGAATCAACCTTAATAAATTAAGTTTACCCAACGTAAGTACATTAAATTGGAGTAACAGAATTGCATAATGCTGAAATAAAGCAAATTAATCATGTGGAAATCCTTTCCATGATTTTTTTTATGTTCGTTCAAAGAGTAATTTTTTTGAGTGCATGCAAGGCGCCATCTAGCTCGTCGGGAGCAGCTGGGGTTAGGTGTCTTGCTCAAGGAGCCGGGGATTGAATCACCAACCTTCCAGTTTGTAGACAACCCATATGAACCACGGAGCCAATTATGGGGTAGTTTTCATTTTTGGATGAACTATCCCTTTAAGGTTAAGATGCATCTTAGATGTGCTATATCAACGTAATTCTATTATTGCACGTTGAACTGCTATTGATCATCTTCATGTTTGCATACTAATTGTGATTAAAGATTAGATTACAAAATTACAAGGTTACAAGATTCTTATAAAATAGCACTTAATACAAACACATTTTAAATATTTTAAAAGTTAAAAGAGACATATTACAGTGGAAGCTACTAGAGTCTACTGTCTGTAAAGTTTTAAGTATGAATATTTTTTTTCTTACAAAAACATAGATTTGATTTCAGGAGACCTTTATTAAACTCCTGGAGCTGTGTGGGACACTTTTTAATGATGGATAGATACACTTTATTGGACTTAAAAAAAATAACACCCATTCACTGCCATTATAAACCTTGGAAAAGCCAGGACATGTTTGAATATAAATCAGATTATGTTTGTCTGAAAGAAGAAAAAGTTATATGCACATAGGATGGCTTGAGATGGATATCGACGTAATCCTATTATTGCATGTTGAACTGCCAGACATCCCAACCTGCGAAAAGTCACCCCCCCCCCCCCCACAAAAAAAGGAAGGAAATACATCTCAAATGTAGTCACCTTATCAGTGAGACTTTGCCTATCTTAATGGGAGAACTTCCCTGCACTTAGCCTCCCTAACATGTTGTGGTCCCTAAAAGATATAGCATAAAATATTATTTCTATAAGCTATAGGCCTCTATAATTATTCGTTAATTATGTTTAAATATGTAAATAACTTTTACTATTTATATAATCTGCTTATACAATTTATGTAAACTGCTTTTATTTATTTTCCATTGCAACTTTAAACAGGTCTAAAGAGTTTGTTGTTTTCATGTAGCCTTGGCAACTAGCCTGAATAATATGCAGATGAAATGAAACTTGTCCACTCACCTCAACATGCCTTTTGCAATCATTTAACCTGCCATGGGCAATGCTTGAGCAAGACTCATTATGTTTTACATCTATAAGACAGGGGTACACTTTCGTGTAGTCTGCCGTAAAATGTGTCTTATACTTTTTTTGTGTGTTTGTCACTTTCCCTCTGCCATGGTGCTCCTGTTTCTAGATAGACTTTATTTTTATTTTTTTTCTTTCTTATCACAATAAACAATGAAAAACATCTGACAAAAAAGAAGAAAAAAAATATTACATCCTAAAAATGTACAATATAAATCTTATTGTATCATAAACTAAGAGTCACACCTCCAGCAAATCATCTGAGAAGACATTTTCTATACTGTTCACATGACAAGGGAGAACAAATTAGATTGAAAAAAAAAAACAATAAGAATAAGCTAAAACAAAATAAATAAAATAAAAAAAACAAATAAAAGGGACTCATCATATCTGAAGTGTTATTAAATGTTTATACAGTTTTTTTTAGCCTGGGCATTCTCAACCTTTATAAGACAGTTTTGGAACAGCAAAAGTTCATTGTTTCTAGATAGACATAACTGATTAATTTTGTACGGGAGAAGAGATAAAAGCCCGCCCACACTGACAATTGATTGGTTGATTTGCAGAAACAGGCCAATCAGGATGCTCTCTGTCTGACATGCGCTTCGCACACACGCACATTAGCACAAACACGCAAGGTATCTCGCTCCCTCTCCCTCTCTGCCGTGCGTGCGCTACACGGTTTGAAACACTGCATTCGCGCTTTTGCTCGCTCGGTCTAGATTCCGGGAGATTTGCGGGTCTCAGGGAGCCGCTTTCAATATGCGGGAGACTCCCGGAACTTCCGGGAGACTTGGGATTTCTGAACTGCTATTGATCGGCTTCTACATGTTTGCATACTCCTTGTGATATTTTACAATATTTATAAAAACATAAATGTTTCTCAAAATTATTTCTGACATTAATACCAACTTTGACGAAAGTCTGTATATATTTCACAGATGATTCAGAAGTTAGGTGTGATATTTAATAATTAGGGTTTGGGGTTTAAAATAAACCCTAGCCCGAATGTTTGACGAATATGTGGGAAGTCGTGGCCTTATGGTTTAGAGAGTCAGACTCGCAATCGAAGGGTTGTGAGTTCGAGTCTCATGCCGACAGGAATTGTAGGTGGGGGAATATCAATATAGTGCTCTCTTTCAATCACTTCCATAAACATACCTATATGTGGCGTTTGAACTTTCTTACATATGGTATGTAGGACTATTGTATGTCAAACATAGTGTGTGTGTATTTAATTCAAGTTTATTTTTATAGAACTTTTTACGATACAAATCACTGCAAAGCAACTTTACAGAAAATTATGTTTCTACAATATTTAGTATAAGTGGTGTCTGTCAGTTTATGTGCATATGACAGGAATTTTCTGAAAAATTAATACAAGAGATAATCAACCAGACAATGAACACTATTAACAGCAATTATAATGTGATTGCATAGTAAGTAGCAATATTTGTTAGTTCTGTATGTTGTTTCAGGGTTGGCATCATCTCTTCTCAGGTGTTCTGGATCCAGACTGAAGCTTGTGTAAATCCTAGTTACCCGTGGCAAAACAGAGAAACAAATAGAGACATAATTAGCATAGCTGCTGTTCCAACAAAGTAAAATTAATTTGTTTAACCCAAGCTTAAAGAATAATAATGTGCATTTGATCAGATACAACTGCAGTCACAAATTATGAAATGCATTATTCGAATGCTTGTGTTTTTAATCTAGATTTAAACAGAGAGAGTACATCTGAACCACAAACATTATCAGGAAGGCTATTCTAGAGTTTGTAAGTAATAATAATTTGTATCTTGACCTGGTAAGGACTCTAGCCACTGCATTTTGGGCTACCTGTAGCTTGTTTACTGAAGTTGCAGGACAACCACCTGCAACCCATTCTCACTCCAAAGGCGTCAAAAACCGAAGCATGGTCAAGCGCCCCTAGCGTCACTTTTATGACGCCAAATGTGCCTCTCGGCGTCGACTATCGAAGCACTACGACCTTCATTGCTTTCAGTGGGAAACTTTTGGCGTCAGAATTCGACACGAGGACATGAGATGTTTATCGCTATGAAATCACGTTCAAGAAGTCTCATTCAGCACACATCGCGCGATACTTGCTATCATTTCCACAGTTTGGGTGAGTAGTCGTATATACGCTCTTTTAATGCCTTTTATAAAATGTATTCTGTCTTCTTTATTAATCAGATTAGTGCCATATGTTTAATCGCTGTATTATATCGGTCATCCGCGGCTGTCTTTGAGTTTCATTGCGTTTAAATAAATGAACACAGCTGCTAATTAGTGTGATTAAACTCTATCTGTCACGTGACGTGCCATAGACCTTCGATCCGTTTTATATTATTATTAATTTCAGGATCAATGATGTAAGTTTTATTTGTAGTAAAATCATGGTAATCACGACACAATAGTAATAAATGAAATGTGAAGTTAAAACACAGTAAATGGGACATTAGTAACTGTAACTGTAGTTTTACTATGATATATTAATAATCAATACAACAATACAATAATCACCAAACCAGCTATGTTTGTATCACTGTAATGTTAGTGTTTTTATGTGCTTTTATATGACAGAAATCACAGTAATCATGTGTTCTGTACCATGCTTTTAATACCTTTTAATGTGAACCCAAAAAAAAAAAAAAAATCAAATTAAAAATAAATAATAAAACATGTATTTTTCCATCTTGCAGTTCATTCATATCAGTTTATATATATATATATATATATATATATATATATATATTTATTATATCTAAATATTTTGCTCACAGATCATTATTAACATTCTGTATATAATTCAATTTTATTTTCTCTCCCCTTTTTTATTATTTTTATTTTTAGCTGAAAAGACGTAAAGGCAGTCAGCCCAGTGGTGTTTCTGGAGAGGGATTCCTTCAGAAATGGAGAAGACAGAAAGCTGCGGAGGCAGATATTTGCAGCAGTAAGTCTGTGATAGTTTGTCTCTTTTATCAAAAATTCCTGCTGTTATAATTTGTACAGCATTTGTTGTTTCTTAAACTGTTGCACTGTCCAAATACCCACACTTGCCATCTTTTCACTTGACCACTTGATTACTTATTTGACGTCTTTCCTGTATTTTGCCTAGTGTTCGAGTGAGCATGATGACCACGAGTGTGTGTCGAACTTTTCATGACCTGATGACTGTGTTTCCCAATCCTGATCCTGGAGAACCCCAGCACTGCACGGTTTTGGCGTCTCTCTTATCTGCCTTGGAGTCTTCACTGATGAGCTGATGAGTTGAATCAGGTGTGTTTGATCAGGGAGACATCTCAAATGTGCAGTGTTGGGGTTCTCCAGGACCAGGATTGGGAGCCACTGCCTTATGGGACACTTATGTGTTTAAAGAGATTTTTAATATCTAATTATCAATATTTCACATACTGTACATTGGACAGCTTTCCATGACCTTTTGTGAGACCTCGGCAAAAAGTCTGACGATTTATTCCAAAACATGATGCATGATGGGATACACTAAGCTTTGTATAGCGCTCCGGAGCAGTATTGGAGAGGTTTAGTGTGTGTTAAGGACGCTGTGCTTTGGCATTATTAAGACCGGGGACAGTCTCGTTCACACACTGTCACGTACACACACTCTCAAGTGGCCAAGACTGCAAGTGTGGGTATCTGGACAGGGTCAAAGTCTTAAAAATGATCCCTAAACACAGTCGCACATCACAGTCTTAATAATCCAGTTTAACACTTGTATGATATTATACAAGCCCCAGGACGGTCTCATCTGACACTATCAAAAGAATTCATATGACTATAGCTTGTTATTAATTACTTGCTTTCAATAATGGATGCATTTAACATTTAATTATACAGCATCTTTACAGAGGTGTAATGTACAAGTTGCACGTAATTAATAATATTTCCTTCCTTCTGTCTTACAGGATTTTTTCCAGATAATGCTGTTCTTCTTTTTCAGGTCTAAAATATCGAGCTCAACAGCTATTTGAAGAGCCAACCCTCACAAACCTTCCTAAAAACTAAAAGAGCTATTACTGAGTCTCAGCGAATCTTGCCATGATCAGCTCTTCCCAGGTACATTTGTTTAGAATATTTTTTTAATCAACATTTACTCATCAAATGCTCTGGTCTGAATCTTACTTTAAATTAACTTAATTATGTTTAATGAGCAACATTAATTGCACACAGAGTAAGTAGAGATTTTCTTGTTTGACAAGAGAAAGAAAACCAAGGAAATGATTTGCTCAGGATGAGGAATGAAGATGGCCATCTTGAGCTCAAACAAACAGAAGTCCTCTGGTATGTGTGTGTTGAAGCAATGATGTGTTATACAACATTTTATGATGATCTCTCACAGAATTGGTCATGTCAGCCTTGATTTCGTTTTATACTATTACAATTACAGCATGTTAGCAAAGTGTGACTGGACATTTTTAATATTATGTTTTTAAAAACACACCACCTGTTTTAAAAGTAGACAAGTATCACGAAATTGGTTTAGTTGATATAAACACCAATTGACATTATTTCATTGTTTTGTAAATGTTATGTTATAAATTGTGAATTGATAGTTGATTGGTTCGAAGCCAGGCCTTGCACTGCACAGACTAAAACACATTTGTGAGAGAAGTCAGGAACTTTGGAGAAAGATTCTAGAGGAAAAAAAAACACATTTACTGCAACAATAGATGAATTCTAGAGTCTCTGAGAACTACACATGCTAATGCAGTCTAATGAGCAAGATCTTTGCCTCTGTAACTTTTTCTTAATTCTTGCAGAATGACATTATTATTGCAGTATTTTTATTGGTACAGATGATCTCTTCAGCCAAACGAGGGGTTTTGACCAAGTGATGCTCTTGAAAGGAGAGAAAGAAGAGGATGTGGTAAATTGTCTTCAGAGAAAAAGCTTCTCAAAAGGTCTTAAAACAGCTTGAAGAATGGTAAGTGTACAGTACTACAAGGGTCATAGTTGCTCACACTGCTAAAATCACACAGAACATAAGCTGCGCTCTCTGTCCATTAAACAACTTGATCTGGATTGTGTGTTTCACTTCAGGTCTGGGATGTTAGGACTGAGAGATCCTCTGGCTGAGAACAAGCTACACCACATCAGTGCTGGATATCAACCACAAACTGTTTCCAGACACGAGAGAAGAAGATCACGATGGGGAGATGAAACCAGTTTAGATGTGATGATGGGAATCATTATTTTCTGGAACAGTATCACATGTCTTATATGTATCACATGATCTGTATCACAGTTGACTGGATGGGACTGTGTGACTTTTAAGGACATTTCATCACTCATCTGTGTGAACTGATTTATATATGAGGTTAATGTATCTTTGATGATAATTATTTTCATTGAATCTTATTTGTCTTGATGCTACTTTATCAACTTTATAGTCTATGCTTCAATAAAATGAAAATGGTGAATATTGTGTTCTGAAGATTCTTGGTAAATACATCATTTTACTAGGTAGGCTCATATGTGTTTATTTTAGACTTGGAAAAACGACATATTAATTATTGGGATTATTTTTTTATTTAAGACATAAACATTTTTGATCGGATTAATAACATCTGGGACATCAGTACACCAGAAAGTATTTTTTTATATTTTAGTAACAAATATGCACATTTTTTTGTGAAATACAGGGAGTTACAAGATTAATTATTCTGCATTACAAGATGGTGCCATGGGCTTTATTGTTACAAGCACTTGACGGATAACTGAGAATGTAGCAGGAATGATCAACGTGGATCTTGTACTGCATTAAAACCAAGAGCACGCACATTACTGATGTCCAGCACATGAGGAGCAAGATACGGGGGTGAGGAGGACATTTTTACACTGATTTCGGCTAATTAGTTATATATAATGCTAATATATATATATATATATATATATATATATAAATTAATATTCTTAGCACTGCATGAATTTGTCCTTGTGTAATAGTGAAGTATCACAATGTGTATACATTGTCCTTGATTACTGCTTTACAGTGGGGAATAGATAAAGGCAAGTTGTTGCAGGTTCATCCATTATATTTCTTGCCATTTACTTCAAAAATCAAAGAAATAATCTATTATTTTCATTATTAAAACATTTCTTTATAATTTTTCCATGTTTCATCAGATGGCCTCACAATGTCCTGTCTAAAGGTATAATAGCCATGATGAATAGAATAGAAAACTGAGGACTGTGAAAACTGTCAGATATAAATGTGACTCAGCTCAGTTTGTTGTTCATGATGTGGAGAATACATATATGTAGGTTCCCTCTCGAGGCGGTAACTCAACATTACGTCAGCTAAGACGTATATGGGAACTCTTCCCTTCTCCACTTTCACTGAAATCTTATTGGCTAACGCCAGCTGGGGACAGCTGGCCAATTGACGCGAAGCATGCAAATACTGGCGGGTAAGCGTGCAGTATAAAATGCATGGGCGCGAAAATTACGTCAGAATCTCTTTCTTCACGCTAGAAGTCTTATCTAAGTCATCGTGGAAGTTGCAATAGAGGACTACTCACCCTGTTTTTCCTCTCCGCATCCGATGGCTGCTAATGCTAGATTCGGACCTTCAACAGTTCTGTGTGACCTGCCTGGGATTCTCACACGGACAACACTTGCGCCCACTGTACCGAGCTGCCAGTGCGCGCCCTCAGAGCCAGAGTGGCTCGGAAGACGGCGGGAATGAGGCCCACTGCCGCCAGCGAGCCGCTGGTGGGCCCTCCCCCGCCCGAAGACGAGTTTGACGTCGGCGTGGTGGACTATAGCTTCAAAACGCGAACTTCGTCCTCTTCGGAGCTGGCGAGGAAAACGACTCCATGTCGCTTCGACGTCGAAAAAGGTTTGGGCCTCTCAGTGGGACCGCCCCGACCAAGAGGGCCCTGAGACCTCCAGGAGAAGCTCGTCAGGGTCTTCGGAAAGGTCGTCTCGGAGCTGAGTCTCGCTTGCAACGCATGACGAGCCTGTGATGGGTAACTAGACTCGTGGCTCCTCCAGTCGAGCTGCTACCAGATGGCATTTAGGCATGCAAGAGCTCGTGGTGAAATCGTGGGCTGCACCCCAATCGGCGCGCACCCACTCTGCTACGAAGGCCATATCACGCACGTGATAGAGCTTCTGCTCTTTACCAGGGCAATACTCAAGGTGTTTCAGGCAAACGGCGGCACAGTAGCGCTGACGTCATCAGGATCGCGGCAACTGATCTCGCGCTGATTGCTATTAAGCGCTCTGCTCAGCTGTTTCACGGAGCTCATGGTCATCTTTACAGGCACCTATGGCTTCCCTAGCTGTCCTGAAAGACGCGGACCGTAGGCCGCTCCTAAACGTTCCAGTTGCTCCCTCCGGCCTCTTTGGTGACGTCATGGAGCTATTCTCAGAGACGCAGAAAGCGCGCCAAAGTATGAGCCATGTGATACCCCGTCGCTCACCCCAGTCTTCTTCTGCGAGATTCTTATGCACCGGGCCAGGCTCTGAAACCAGCTAAAATCACCCGCAGTGGCACCCCGCTCTGAACCGGACGCTCGTTTCTGCCGAAACCAGCAGTGGTGAGAACCTGGAAGGTAACGTTAGGGTCAGTTGAGAACCCCGCGCCGCGAGAGAGCCAGCGCGCCATACGAGCCGTCTCCCTGACGGTGAAAGAGTGAGTGAGCGGGAGGCCCCGCCCCCAAGCGCCATGTTCATATGCATCATGTCCCCCATTTCCTTCGGGCGACGATTGCTATGTCTGTTTGAATGCTGTTTGTGTGAGTTCCACAATAAAAGCAGGTATACAATCAGCGAAAGAGCTTTACTGCCTCTTACACTCATCTCTGTGTCACTCGCCCTGTCTCAGATCAGTGCAGAGCCACAACCCATGATTATACTGGCCTCGCGAGAGTGCCAACACCACATAAACACGGTGTCACCCTCAATGTTCAGATGCATCATGTCCCCCATGTTTCTTCGGGTGACGATTGCTATGTCTGTTTGAATGCTGTTTGTGTGAGTTCCACAATAAAAGCATGTTACAATCAACTAAAGAGCTTTACTTCCTCTTACACTCATCTCTGTGTCACTCGCCCTGTCTCAGAACAGTGCAGAGCCACAACCCATGATTACTGGCCTCGCGAGAGTGCCAACACCACATAAACACGGTGTAACCCTCAATGTTCAAATGCATCATGTCCCCCATGTTTCTTCGGGCGACGATTGCTATGTCTGTTTGAATGCTGTTTGTGTGAGTTCCACAATAAAAACAGGTATACAATCAGCGAAAGAACTTTACTGCCTCTTACACTCATCACTGTGTCACTCGCCCTGTCTCAGAACAGTGCAGAGCCACAACCCATGATTATACTGGCCTCGCGAGAGTGCCAACACCACATGAACACGGTGTCACCCTCAATGTTCAGATGCATCATGTCCCCCATGTTTCTTCGGGCGACGATTGCTATGTCTGTTTGAATGCTGTTTGTGTGAGTTCCACAATAAAAGCATGTTACAATCAACTAAAGAGCTTTACTTCCTCTTACACTCATCTCTGTGTCACTCGCCCTGTCTCAGAACAGTGCAGGGCCACAACCTATTATTATAATGGCCTCGCGAAGGAGCGAGAGTGCCAACACCACAAAGACACATGCATCATGTCCCCCACATCACTATGGGTGACGATTGCTATATGTGTTTAAATGATGTTTTTGTGAGAAAAAATTGTACTAAAGAAGCATATATACAAATTCTTGCACCCAACGTTGTGTCACTCGCCCTGTCTCAAACAGCGCAGAGCCACAGTCCATGATTATAATGGCCTCATGATGGCGCAAGAGTGTCACACCATTTAGCGACGCGCCCGCCCTCCCGCCAATGCTTCCAGCCTCGCGGGGGCGGGGCCCTAATAAAATAAGCCATCAGTGGCTGTAGACGTAACGCGTCCGCCTTGTCATCTCATGGACGGTAAGAGGGCTATCCCGGGCGTTTCACCGTGGATACTGGGAATAATTCACGACGGATATTCTCTCCAATTCAAACGCAGACCTCCCCGCTTCAATGGCGTGGTCCCGTCACTGACTTTGCCCCAAAACCGTCCTGTTCTGCGACAGGAAGTTCTCAGTCTGCTCGAGAGAGAGCGATAGAGCGAAATTTCCCCTCAGATCGAGCGGAATGCGCATGTTGAATTATCTGGACGATTGGCTGATTTTAGCCCACTCAAGAGATGTGCTATCAGTCACGTGGAAACAATGCTTCGCCGTTTGGATACGCTGGGACTGCGTGTGAATATGCAGAAGAGCGTGTTTTTACGAGTCGGACTGTAACATATCTGGGAATATGTTTGGACTCGATGGCGATGCGAGCCCATCTCTCTCTAGAGCATTTCATCGACTCTGCGCTGTTTCTGACTGGGCAGGTCGTTTGCACTGAGGGAATTTCGGAGGCTTCTGGGACTGATGGCGGCGGCTTCTTCAGTGTGCCATCTGGGTCTGCTGCATTGCGGCCGCTACAGTTTTGGCTGTAACTCGAGTTCCGCCGAGGGCGTGGTCTTCGGTCCACAAGCACTTACGGTCATTCACAGTTGCGTCAGCACTCTGATACCGTGGAACAGCCCGGATATGTTCAGCCCAGGAGTTCTTTTCTCTGCGAACGCGATCTAGGCCGGGGAGCAGTGCGTCTGGGCCTGTGGTCGGAGTCACAGAGAAGGTGACACAAAACCGTTTGGAATAATGGAAGCGGTGTCCTAATATCCCTGCAAGCCTTTCGGTCGAAATTGGAGCGGAAACATGTACTGATTCAAACCGACAACACGTCTGTGGTCTCGTACATAAATCGCCAGGGCGGCGTGCGCTCCAGAGCTCTATTCAAACAGGCAGCGAGTTTCCTGTTGTGGGCGGACCGACACTTAATCTCCATAGGAGCGTCGCACATCCCCGGTACTTTGAACCGTGGAGTGAGCATGCTTTTGAGGAACGGGATTCCTTAAGGAGATGTTGGCTTCACCCAAGATCAGATCTGATGATTTGGGAGGGAGGAAGTGGATTGTTTGCCACGAGCGAGAACACGTTTGCTATCTCACTCCCCCCCTGCTGGGAGATGCTCTGACATCGCGCTGGCCGGAAGCCAGGCTTACACATTCCCTCCTGTGAAGATTCTGCCTGTGTTGTGCAAAATCAGGGAGGAGAAAGCATCAGTTATACTCGTGGCCCCGAACTGGCCGAATCAGCCCTGGTTCGCGGACCTGAGAGAGTTACTGATGGCTCCCCCATGGCGAATCCCCCTCAAGCAGGACCTGCTGTCTCAGGCGAATGGCACAATATAGCACCCCAGCCCCGAGCTGTGGAACCTTCATGTGTGGCCGCTGCGGGGACCCTAATGAGCGGGACACTCTGCACTGACGAGTGCTAAACACACTTACTGAGACGCGAGCATCATCAAACATTCGCTGCTACGCGCAGAAGTGGTGAGTTTTCACAAAATGGTGCGAGAACATTTATATTGACCCGGGGACCTGTTCCGTGTCGGATGTTTTGCGCTTTCTACAGCACAGTTGGATAGCGGGAGTTTGAAACCATCCACGCTGAAGGTGTATGTGACCGCTATTGCCGCTTTCGTTCCCCGGTTACGGGTAAACGATCGGTAAGCACGCTCTGGTATTCAGTTTTCTCAGGGGAGCAAGTCGATTGTGTACTTCATGGCCGCCCTCCGTGCCGCCGTGGGATTTCGCTCTAGTTTTGAGGGCTCTATCTCTTATTACCGTTCGAGCCATTAGCTTCGATTGCGGTTAAGGAGCTTCCCTGAAGACTGCCTTGCCTCTTGCTCTCGCCTCAGCGAAGTGCCTTGGAGAATTTCGTGAGTGTTTGGTGAACGATATTGCATTGGTTTCGGGCCTGGCGACTGTAATGATCACTCTCCGGCCGAGACCGGGTTTCGTTTCGAAGTCACTCAATACACCGTTTTGTTTCCCTGCCCGCCTTATCTGTTGAGCCGTCAGCCTCGCGCGACGCTGGTACTCAGAGCGCCGGGACCCTGTTAGGGTTTTACGGATGTATATGAATTGCTCGGCCGCCTTTCGTCAGTCGGACCAGCTGTTCGTGTGCTTGGTGGATGTAATAAGGGACGTGCTGTTTCTAAAGAGACTTTCTCACTGGATCGTGGACGCTATCAAATGCCAGGGGAAGGATTACCCCCTCAACATCAGAGCTCATTCTGCGAGGACATTATAAATGCTTCCTGATGGGCCTGGTCTAGAGGTATGTCTGTCCAGTATTTATGTTTTGCTGCTGGCTGGTCTTCCCAGAACACAATCGCCAGGTTTTACAAGCTGGATGTACCCTCTGTAGCGTCACATGTTTTTCGGTGAGTTAAGTTTATTCATTAAAGCTGTTATAACCAGCTATACAGTAGTTACCATGGCTGCTAACTCTGTGTTATGGTTTAAATGGTTTATGCAGCAGTCACCGCAAACGCCGTCGACTCTGTTTAACTATCATGCTTGAGTGCTTATTGCTTTGTGTCTGCCCTGGTTAGTGCAGATTTCGATATATTGCTTGAAGTTATGCATATTTTGTTAGGGTCGGAGCAGATGTCTCATTGGCCTAGTTCCGCCTATCAGATGCAAGCACTCTTAGCGACACGGCCATTGGCTAGAACTGTACTGCTTGTGTGAGGGTGATTGACTCCGTTCAGGGCTTATCTTCACTGCTCTCACGGCGGGATTTTATACAGTTCCCATATACGTCTTAGCTGACGTAATGTTGAGTTACCGCCTCGAGAGGGAACGTCTCCGGTTACTATCGTAACCTCGGTTCCCTGAGAGGCGGGAACGAGACATTAGGTGTGTTCGACATCGGCTGCGGCTGGATGCAACCGATCGGCGAGAGTAGCCGCGTGCAGGTGGGGAGGAGCTGAACACGGAGATATGAAGCCGGACACGTTGTGGCTCCCGTAGTTTGCTGCAATTACGTCAGTCATGGCAGATCACGTGGCGATTGCTTACTTGATCGCGTTTAATGTGTGTATAAGTGGTGTTTTGGAAGGGTCTTGAATGTTGTTAAGTTGAAGTTACAGCAAGTTGTTAGCAGTTTGCTAACCACTTGCAGGTGAAGTAGGCTATAAACACAGCAAAATAAACTAAAGAATATGAAGAAACCAAACAAATGGAGGAACATAATGTATTATGTATAATTTGTATAGGAGCATACATTTATGACCACATTAGATTGTATGCTTTTAAGATTAACATTTTAGTTCTTAAAAATGCTCATTTGAATAGGTTATGCTGCTGAATAGGCTACTGTAAAAGGTCTGTATAAAAAAGAAAGTCATGCAAAATAAACATACACAAACTTTATATTAACAATAAAGTAAATACAGTAAAACAATTTTTAATAAATATGATTTATACGATGAAGACGACATAAAAACGTATTGAACTGTTTTAAAAGTCCATATGAGAATTTCTGAAACTGAAGCCGACTCGCAATAAACTTGAAACGCACGTCATCGGTGTCATCAGTGAATCCAGCCAATCGTGGATCAGTTGTGTCGTCATCAGAATCTGTGCAGCCGCTCTTCAGAAGCTGCGCTGGCTGAGTTCTCCGGCTACTCTCGAATCGCTCTCGTGGTACTTTGACGGCACACGTCACAGTCACGTGGCGTCAGCGCTGTATCAAGTCGGACAAAATTTCTAACCGGCATGCACTGCTTCAAGTCAGCCGACGATCGGTTTGCGCAAAACTGCATGAAGTCGAACAAGCCTATTACGTTAGCCGCCGTGGTCGCTGTTTGATCAGCTGTGCTAGCGTTCAGTCGTGATTCTGACGTAATTTTCGCGCCCATGCATTTTATACTGCACGCTTACCCGCCAGTATTTGCATGCTTCGCGTCAATTGGCCAGCTGTCCCCAGCTGGCGTTAGCCAATAAGATTTCAGTGAAAGTGGAGAAGGGAAGAGTTCCCATATACGTCTTAGCTGACGTAATGTCTCGTTCCCGCCTCTCAGGGAACCGAGGTTACGATAGTAACCGGAGACGTTTTACTGCCCTGCTACCCCCAGGGGCCCAGTAGCACCCCCCGGAAGAGCCCAAAACTGTACATTTCAAATGGCTGTAAATCAGAGTCCAATTAACATATCAAAGAGAAAATGGGCAGGATTATTACTTATGCTATGCTGATAAAATAATGTTGAGCTCAGTTTTCAGAAATAAGTGGAAAGCTGACATAAAAGCATTTTAAATATTGCTCACTGTAAAATACCACATTTCAGCCTGCCTCTCAAATATATCACAGATGTTTGCACAATAAACATATTTAGATATCCAGTTTACCTTAAAATAAATAATTTATTTAGTTTCGTTAATAAAAAGTTTTAAACTACATTACCCACAAGCCTCCGTCGTTCTATCTATAGAAAGGCAACACTAGGGGGCTGTTTTTGTAGTTCATTGAAGTTATGCTTAGGGTTAGGATTAGGATCTCGCTAAAGATGTCATTTTTCTCAAGATAGCAACACTTCATTGTTGACTTAATATATTACTAATGTGATGATAGGAGCAAAACATACTTTTTAACATGATGCGCTGTTTAATATGGGTTAAAAGATAGTCCAACCACAGACTGTCCTGAAAAGTCATAGCCAATGACATCTAAGCTGAGCAGCAGCGTCACATTTCCTTATCCATGTATGACAGATGTCTTTCGTTTTTCGGCTGAAGGGATAGATTCGGTTAACAATAGATTAAGCTTGCTACTTATAAGATACTGTTTTATTAACGTCTTCACCTTCCTCCGTTGTTCAGCTTGACAAAAATTGGGCAATATTGATGTGCACATGCCCAGCAGTCGCAGTTGTATCCAACAGATAGATTCCTCTCATTAAATATAAGACACATTTTTAAGATTTGTATATTTTTTTTTTGACCAAAGACAAATATATTTACTAATCAAATGACGTGCTTCTAAAATTTACATTGTATATTACATTGTGTTTTAAAGTTAAAATTGTTCACATTTGTGTTTCTGTGATTTACCATTCTCTACCATTTGAACCCTAGGAATAAAAACAGAAATTATAAATGAATGAATGAATTAATGAATGAACAAATAAATACATAAAGCATAATAAACATGCATATTTTTGTAAGGATCTTCCATTATTTATTGATATGTCAAACTCATTTAAAGACAACATGCCCAAATTACTACACTGCATCCTCTGTCACCAAGCTCGTTTTTGCCACCATAAAGAATAAAAAGGCAGTTATGTTATAAACATTAACTATTTTCAGTATGCAAATGAAAATGCTTTTATTAAAAAACAAAACAGTAAATACAGTATGTCTTTCAGAGAACACTGGAAAAAGATCAATTTTATTAAAAAAATTAAATTGACCAAAATGTTATACAACACAATGTAAATGTTTCAAACTCACAAAAAAACACCATGAAGACATGCATGTCAAGTGTGCAATATCATCTATAAAACTCAATCAGCACAGCATCAAATAAACACTGATTGTCTGAACAATGGAAGACAGAGAAAGTGTTCAGGAAAACAAACACCTGCTAGCTTTGACATAACATCATGAATTCACTTCATGACTGGAGCTAGGGGATGACTGTGTATGAATATCTCCTTTACTAAAACTCTTAATTAAAGTCTAAAAAGTTCACTGTATGAAGCTTGAAAAAGAGAACAAAATGCTTTATCAATACGAAAAATACTATTTTTAATTATTGTTTTCATCACTGGTTCTGTAATGTATTCATTATGAGCTTATAAATAAAACAAAGTTACATCTTCTGCAAAAATCAAACCACTGCAAAGTCTAATCACTGATCCAGGGACCATATCTGTGTGTGTGGGGGATAAAGAGTTAACGAGGTGAGTCCTTGTGCATGATGGAGAACTGCAGTGTTATCCTCAAACAATCCTGTAAAACAGAAATATTACATTACATTCAACTTATACATTACACTGTGTTTTGTTTAGACCATAAAAGCAGCCTCTGTAAAGATGCTGTAAAATTAAATGTTAAATGAATCCATTATTGAAAGCAAGTAATTAATAACAAGCTATAGTCATATGAATTCTTTTGATAGTGTCAGATGAGACCGTCCTGGGGCTTGTACAATATCATACAAGTGTTAAACTGGATTATTAAGACTGTGATGTGTTTAGTACAGTATGTGAAATATTGATAATTAGATATTAAAAATCTCTTTAAACACATAAGTGTCCCATAAGGCAGTGGCTCCCAATCCTGGTCCTGGAGAACCCCAACACTGCACATTTGAGATGTCTCCCTGATCAAACACACCTGATTCAACTCATCAGCTCATCAGTGAAGACTCCAAGGCAGATAAGAGAGACGCCAAAACCGTGCAGTGCTGGGGTTCTCCAGGATCAGGATTGGGAAACACAGTCATCAGGTCATGAAAAGTTCGACACACACTCGTGGTCATCATGCTCACTCGAACACTAGGCCAAATACAGGAAAGACTTCAAATAAGTAATCAAGTGGTCAAGTGAAAAGATGGCAAGTGTGGGTATTTGGACAGTGCAACAGTTTAAGAAACAACAAATGCTGTACAAATTATAACAGCAGGAATTTTTGATAAAAGAGACAAACTATCACAGACTTACTGCTGCAAATATCTGCCTCCGCAGCTTTCTGTCTTCTCCATTTCTGAAGGAATCCCTCTCCAGAAACACCACTGGGCTGACTGCCTTTACGTCTTTTCAGCTAAAAATAAAAATAATAAAAAAGGGGAGAGAAAATAAAATTGAATTATATACAGAATGTTAATAATGATCTGTGAGCAAAATATTTATATATATATATATATATATATATATATATATATATATATATATATATATATAAACTGATATGAATGAACTGCAAGATGGAAAAATACACGTTTTATTATTTATTTTTAATTTGATGTTTTTTTTTTTTTGGATTCACATTAAAAGGTATTAAAAGCATGGTACAGAACACATGATTACTGTGATTTCTGTCATATAAAAGCACATAAAAACACTAACATTACAGTGATACAAACATAGCTGGTTTGGTGATTATTGTATTGTTGTATTGATTATTAATATATCATAGTAAAACTACAGTTACAGTTACTAATGTCCCATTTACTGTGTTTTAACTTCACATTTCATTTATTACTATTGTGTCGTGATTACCATGATTTTACTACAAATACAACTTACATCATTGATCCTGAAATTAATAATAATATAAAACGGATCGAAGGTCTATGGCACGTCACGTGACAGATAGAGTTTAATCACACTAATTAGCAGCTGTGTTCATTTATTTAAACGCAATGAAACTCAAAGACAGCCGCGGATGACCGATATAATACAGCGATTAAACATATGGCACTAATCTGATTAATAAAGAAGACAGAATACATTTGATAAAAGGCATTAAAAGAGCGTATATACGACTACTCACCCAAACTGTGGAAATGATAGCAAGTATCGCGCGATGTGTGCTGAATGAGACTTCTTGAACGTGATTTCATAGCGATAAACATCTCATGTCCTCGTGTCGAATTCTGACGCCAAAAGTTTCCCACTGAAAGCAATGAAGGTCGTAGTGCTTCGATAGTCGACGCCGAGAGGCACATTTGGCGTCATAAAAGTGACGCTAGGGGCGCTTGACCATGCTTCGGTTTTTGACGCCTTTGGAGTGAGAATGGGTTGCCACCTGAGTGCAGTACTATAGTCCAGTCTAGAGGTCATGAATGCATGAACTAGCTTTTCTGCATCAGATATAATCGTTTCATATTTGTAAGTGTGTAGTCATGTTCTCAGACTGTGGTTTGAGACTCCCTCACACGTGTGCTTTAATTTTTCATCACAAACTGCAAGAAAACTCCATACATTTTTAATTGCAGCACTAAGAAAAGAAGAAATCAAATTCAATATGTACTGCATACTTCTTGGGAAAGCAAATCACATGGCAGATAGGACAGAAAGGTGTGTGTGTGTGTGTGTGTGTGTGTGTGTGTGTGTGTGTAAAGGTTACACAAAGGGCCCTGCTGTGAAATTGGCAATGTTTAGAGAAAAACTCCTCTTCCCCCTTGTAGAACAAACACCCACATGAACTCTTAGTTTTGTAATTATATTTTAGAGCTTGTAACACATAATTAGCATGACACACACACACCTCCACACTGAAACAGATAACATCAGTATCACACACACACAAACTATTATATCCAACTAAATTATACTCACACTGCACCGGTACTAAACTGATAATCCTCTTCATGCATGTGATGCTTTATATGCATAACTTATTGTTTTTCTTTGTCATAATTCTGTGTTCTATAAATATCCTGATGCTCTGCAGCAGAAGGACTGCTCAGGCAGAAAATACATACTCACTGGCAGAACTATGGCACAGCACACAGATGAATGCATTATCTCGTAGACACACAATCTCAGATTCATTCATACTTCAGCACACACACATTTCAGCTCTGCCAATCATGTTTGCACACACAACTATACTGGCACTAACAAGCCATCTAGGCATTTACGCACAGAGCAAATACTTTCTCCATCCCTTTAATCTGTGGCATCACTACACAGATATATACAATACTGTGGTGATGTTACGTCACAGATACACATATTGTTACCATTTTAAATAACTTATTTTGTATTCCTGTGATTGCAAAGCTGAATTTTCAGCAGTCATTACTCCAGTGTTCGGTGTCATGATCCTTCAGAAATTCCTCTTAAATATGCTGATTTGATGCTCAAGCAATATTTATTATTATCAGTGATGAAAACAGTTGTTCTGTTCCGTTATTCAGTTATTCTCAATATTCTGTTGAAACCATGATGCATTTTCCCCCAGAATTCTTTGGTGAATAGAAAGTTCAAAAGAACAGCAGTTTAATGCATTCTTACTAATAAAAGTATTAATTTCCTTAAAACTTACCTACCCCAAACTTTTGAACAGTAATGTTTTTATTTCTCTTTTATTTAAAATTTGTTTTTGTTTTTCAGTTTGAGATTAGTTTTAATTAGTTTTAACATTATTCTTGTTTTTTTTTCAGATTTGTTCAGAATTTCAAAGCTGCTAAAGATAATGTGCAAGGTATAATGTGCAGGTATCATTTTAAAAATGTTTGTTAATTTTTTGTAATTTCACATAGTGTAATTGCTGTCAAGTGACATTTTGATGCTTAATGCAGGTGTTTTTTTTCTAGTTAACATATTTTGTAAACGTTTTTTTCATTTCAGTTTATGAATATTTTCATTTAGATTTTGCTTTCGTTTTCATGCAGTGAAAACACATTATGGAACATTATGGAAAAATGTCTCATGATAACTATTTTCATGATGTATTTCATAACTAATTTCAGATGTATTTACACTTCTAAAGCACTGATTGTCCAAGTTATTTGTCTATAAGCCTTAAACCTTGCTGCTTGCCTGTAGTGTGTGTGTGTGTGTGTGTGTGTGTGTGTGTGTGTGTGTGTGTGTTTACCTGGTATTACTACACTGAAACCAAATATCCCAACAAGTAATACAAGTAATACCTGACAGCTTATGAATCATACAGAATTTTTTAAAAAAAATCTAAAATAGCAGAAAGTATTTCTGTGAGTATACAGGGGACAGAAAATACAGGTTGTACAGTATAAAATCATTATGTGTATGGAATGTCCCCTTAAAACATGGGAATGTGTGTATGTAGGATGTTCTAGATAGCAGATGTTCTTTGGGGCAGCTGTGATTTTGAGGAGTAAGAGGATACACACACAGTTTAACCTCTGTTAAAGATGACAGAAGATATTAATGTCCCTTAATTTGTTGTATGTGTCTGTGTGTTAATATTCCATCAATGTGCATTAGCACTGGCTGCTATAGGTGTTGTCCCCAGTAGGTAAGACGACTGATGGCGGACACTGGACAGACGTGCTTAGTCAGCTGATGGCCTTTTTGCCTGCCACATGGCCGTCTTACTGCAGGTGAAGACAGACAGCTGAGGTCTATATCTGCTGTTCTCTGGCTCTCACTGGATTAGCCTCTTCATGACTGCTGGAGTCAGAGGGGCGAGTGAGGATACACACATGGTTTGAGCTCTGGAAAAGATGACAGAAGGGATAAGCAAGGACTTTGAATGTTGGCTTGACAATTTTTATTTTATTTTTTATTTATCCTACTGACCCCAGACACTGAATATATTTGATCATATTTAATAAATTACTTTTATGGTTACAACCCTAGTTCGTTTCTGTGAATGAATGTCCTATTTTCTTCTTATTATTATTTTTTTCAGTATTTTAGTACATTGTAAATTCTTTCTTCCTGCCATTCCAATTCAAAACCCAGTTATACTTCATGTAGATGTTTTTTTGAATGAATTGAAAGAAAATTTCCCACAACCATGTTATCTGAATTAGTTGAATATGTAGTAGGAATGGTTCTAACAACGAACTTCACAGATTTAATTGGTGTCAGTGTGAATGAGTTATTTGCCATTGTTCAATATTTAAGGTTAGTGGTTTGTTCAAATCCCTTGTTTGTTAGTTGGTTAATGTTTGTGTCTGTTTGGTGTGTTTGCTTTCATTACAAATATTATAAGACTCACATTAAGCATGCAGCCAGATGAGCATCAGTGATCCAGTGATTTGGAAGCAACTGGTAACGAGTGGTGAAAAATTATAAGGTTTTATTACCGAACACCAGAGAAACGTTTGATTATCAGCTCAGCAACGATTGATGCATTCATTGATTCAATCCTGATCTGATTTGTCCTTCACTCAAAATACCCACAGTCCTCCTCAACAGAACAGCTGGTGTGTGTGTGTAAGTCATTACGTGTGTGTGTCTGTGGCAATTTGTTTTAGCTTTGTTATATGTGTGATAAATGATTTGGTCATGTGAAGGGCAGTCATAATTAGAAGAGGCTGGTAAAGTGGGCTGCTTACCCTGGGCACAGTCTTTCTCTCTCTTACACACACAAACACACTTTCCTTGGCTGGAAGGAGGACTGATAATATCAGCATTAATGATGTCTGCAGGAACACAGATTAGGTGACTGAAATGTTTTGGATCTGATTGTCAGTAAAAGGCCTCACAGATTTTCACTTGTAAACAGCTAAACTGAGATCGTTTGTTAACCCTGTACAGCCCTATTATGTCAATGAAATTGAGCTTAAATTCAAAACTCTCTATTATGTTTTCTAATGTAAATGTTATATCCTCAGAATATGTTCTGTAGCATCTCAGGGAGTTTTATAGTTAACATAAAATGTGTTTGAAACCCATTTTGTTACATTTATGCTTACAGCAGATGCTTTTATTCAAAGTTACTTACAGTGCAACTTTCAGTGTATCATTTTTATCAGTATGATATTTCAGTTGACCTTGGCATCACAGTCATGGGAAGTCGTGGGTTTGGATATGTTGGCTTAAAAAATGTTTCAGTTGAGAATATTTTTACACGTTAATTAACTATTATGAAAACAAATAGGCATTTTTTTGGATATTCACAGAAAATAGTTCCCAACTAGGGTATGACATCTAGAGAGTAGTATGAAATATGCTATTTAATAACCAAAAATGGTAAATTCTGTGTTAATTGGTGTGTCTCAATATCGTTCCAAAGCTGTGACTTTCTTTATTTTGAGCAACACAAAAGAGGCAATGTTGTTTGGATCCCAGTGTTCTTTAAAATTATTTTATATTCCATGGAAAAAAGAAAACCATATAGATTTGGTACAACATAAGGGTGAGTAGATGAGGACAAAATGTCCTTTTTTGTTTGAACTATTCCTTTAATGATAACAAATAGCCTAGGATTTACACATAATTAATGATTATAAATGTACATATTATTATTATTATTATTATTATAATAGAATGTAACTTTTTTTTTCAGTTCTCTGATATGGCTGTAGGTAGGTTCTGAAACAAACTCTATTTATGGGTGGACAGTTCTATTATTCGTCCAGTCTGCCAGTTTCTGGTCCACAGTCTCAAAATGGTCCAATAATGTTATACATTATTTTATGTATCAGTCTATAAGTAAGACGAAATGTGAAATTAAATTAGATCACGCTATCATAAAATCATACAATTACACATTTTGCGGAAGGTAATTGTAGGAGCACAGATGTAAGCTCAAGAACAACATTCAAACATGCAGCATTAAAGACTTAAGGCTTCTTGACCAAACTAAATATTTTTTGCTCCACGCATTTATTCCACATATCGTCATGCTTGGTATTTTAAACATTGTTTCAAGGCACGCGCGCAGATGTGATATTACATGCACATGAATTATGGTGCATCTAATCGGTCCCAGCTGATGCTATGACGTAGTCGCGTGTGTCCGCGTGTGTTCGGCGGAGGGTGTGTTTCCAAGGCGAAATCTGGAGAAGGGGGGCGGAGATTCAAGGGGGAGAGAGAGGAGAATTTAATTCTTAATATTTGCCATCTTAAAATCGTCCCTCTCGTGATGCACGGGAAAACGCTCTCAGCTGCATGATCAAATGAAGCGGTAGCCTAATTAAGCAAGCGGGTTTGTAATGCATGCAGAAGAAATGCACAGATGCTGACGGATGGAAGGCTTCAGATGCAGCGGTTGCACTGGTGCTGAATCGGGATGCTTGGTCATGAAATGAAACGAGACCCGCTCGGTTGTGAGAACACCAACTTGTTTCCTGCGCTATAACGTGAGACGGACAGAGAGAGAGGGGGGAGGAGGGGGCGCGAGCGTTCGTTCGCCGCTGTTGCTCGGGGCTCGCGGAAGAACCGATCACATGGATTCCAAGGTTCCATTTTTCAACAGCGCTTCGATCTGAGCGCGCGCTGACAGCTCCAGTGACCAGCGCATCCATCAGAGGCGCGCGAGGGAAAGAGGCATCACTTCGCCGGTTCCATCGATCTGCCGGAACTGAGCAGGCACCGGAGTCGGTCTGTGTGTGCGAAGGAGGGCGAAAGCGGCCCTGGGGTATTTCTGCCACCGAGAAACAGTCAGTTGCACGCGTAACGGAGAGGAAACGGATCTGGATGGAATATTTGGCATTGCCAAAAATCATTTAGCAGGAAAGCATTCCTCATTTGCTTAAATCACAGGTACGTACCTTCCGTTCATTGCGTTTGCGCGTCGCTATTGGTTAGTCAGCGATAATTAGTGCAGTTAGAGGCGCTACCGGCTTTATTTAGGAGAAGCTGGAACGTAGCGAATTTTCCTCGGTAAACGGCAGGCGCTGTTCGGAGTGGATTTGATCAGCGCGATGTGGAATTACTGTGGAGCGAGATGTCTCCAAATTTGCGTCACAGGATCATTTCCACCATAATGCCACTCAAACGTAAAATAATCTCTGGCAGTGCTGAATTCGTCATTGTAGTGATTACCGAAAGAACCATAATGATTTCTATGCCTTTATTTTTTATGATAAAATGTGGATTTAGTTTATGCTGCTTTAGAAAACTCAAAGGGATCATCTGGACTGAGAACCGAGAACCGTTTCCATTTTTAAACGAATAATTTCATCACGTTTCCGTCAACGGTTTTCGAACGTGCCATCATCATTCGCTAATGCGGTCAAATCTCCGTACTAAAAACTCTTTGACAGTGTTTCCTGCACTACTATTCAGCGGCAACACTGCCACCGAATCTAGTGATCAGAATAGTTCGATTCCCGAACAAATGACTATTGTGAGCCGAATCTTTTTGACTGAATCAACCACATACCGCGCGGCCAATGTAGACCGATTCCCGAACGATTTACTCGTTTGAGTCGGTTCTTTTAAGTGATCCAAAACATTCAGTTCGGCCATTCTAGTTCGATTCGAACGAATGACTCTTATGAGCCGGTTCTCTTAGCGAATCAAAAACACATAAATCACTCTGAGCGTAAGTAAATTTATTTGAATCACTTACTGAACCACAATTGATTATTTTTATCATGCTCATCTTTTGACTGCTGAAGGAAGTAAATATGAATAATTCTTATGTCTATTTGTTGTCTTCAAATGTACAAAAAACCGCTCATATAGAATTACAATATCAACCAGTATCATTAAATTTTACTTCCATCCCTGTGGAACATTTATAAGGAGAAATGTCGCTCAGTTTTTTGACAGTTTCTCCATTTTTCTTTTAAATGGAGGATGTGTGCTTTTCTAAGTACATATCAAAACGTCCCTCACAAAATCCCAGCATCCTACACAGCATATTTGGTCCACCAGTTTTTAGGTCCCTCATGCTGTATTTATGTCAAACACGATGGTAAAACTTGAGGTAAAATGGGTTTTGTAAGATGTACATATGTTATTGTAGAGTTAGTCATCTGATGTGAGTTCCTCATGTTCTTTGGGGTCCGAACAGGTAAAAGAGAATTTGCTGAGATATGTGATTAATTCAGAACAGCTGCCACCTGCCACACTCTCCTTCACTCTGTTTATACCCCTATCAGGTGTCGCCCCAACTGGGCATTTCTTAAAATAGGGTGGAGGGAGGCTCATGTTTGTGGGTGTCTCTAACTTGCCCTGTCTCCTGTTACCCTGAGAGACATGTAGTTCTTCTTCTTTCTTCACCATGCCAGTGAAAGCCAAAACTTTGGGAAACAGAAGTGCTGCTGGCAGCAAACATGCTGTTATGCATTTGTGTGGTATTTGACTTTACAGTGTCATTTGCAGCTGTGAGTGTGTACGGCAAAAAAACATACATTTTTACACACATTAGCAGACATGACTGACTGCCTCCAATTTTTTCTCTAATGAGCACACACAATTCGTTAGCTTAAGGGCCTCATTAGTATGTTAATTAGCCTGAGTTGTTCATATGCCTTTTGTGTGAATATTTGTAGTCTGTTTATTGTCTGAAGTGATCACTAAGATGCCTCTCAGCAGCAGTTGTCAACAGTTGCTTATGAACAGATTTGTTGAGGGTTCTGCGACGCAGGATGAGGTGTGATATATACAAGAAGGAGAGAGCGGAAGAGTGAAGACGGAAGACGGTTTCCAAACTTACTTTTCCCCCACAATTTATGCCTAGCGTGTGGCCTGTTTACTAGTAAGTCCTTGTCATAGAGAATTTGTATGCTTCGAAAAACATCAAGGCAGCTATTTGCTATTTGCCCATTGATTACAGGTGCCAACAAGGTACTTTAACACATGCTGAGATCCACATGATCGTATTAGCCTGCAACCCACAGGCATCTCATTGCTATGGGAACAGCTGAGGCGGTAGAAAGGAGGCTACCCACGATTGGCTCACCGTGCTGAAACGCTGCCAGTCATGTTTCTTGAGAGGTCTGACCTGATCTTGGTATGAATGAGATTCAGACTCACAATCTGTGTGATTGGATCAAGGCATGGCTCCTACTTTAATCTATTGAATTAATTTCATTGGACCAGTATTGGAGATGTAGCTATAAACTACTTATAATTAAAGGATTCCTATTATGATCTTTCACTTTTTTAATTTTAGTCAGTGTGTAGTGTGTATGTTTGGGCAAAAAAAAAAAAAAAAAGATCTTCACAGTTACAAATCTCAAAGTCCACTCCAAAGGGAGATATTTCATTGAAAAAAAAAAAAAAAAAAAATCTCTTTTCAAGAACTACATCCAAAGGCTCGTTTGGACTACAGAGATGTTTTCCGGGTTTTGTGATGTCACAAAGTGGTCCATAGAATATCATTAAAGTGCCCTTATTATGCCATTTCCAGTATTGCTTTTAAATAAAGTTTTGCAATAAATAAAGTTATTGTCTCGCAAAATAAAGAATGACTTGACCCCGCCCACAAATACGTCATTATAGTGACTACTGCTTCTCTAATCTCTGGGAGTTCATCACGGGTTTTACAAAACGCTTGCTATTGAAAGGTGGATCAGGATCCTGTTAATTTGGACCAGCTGCTCCACTGAATCACGACCTGTGAGTATGATAAATAATAGATGTTTATATTTTGTATAGAGCGTTCAATATACAAAACTACTGAAATAGGTTTATAGTTTCCAACACCGACCAGAGCAGAGTTTGAGAATCGCTGGAAAATAAGGTGATATTAAATACATATACATAGCATTCTTTGACCTTGCATGCATAATCCTATTGTAGGAGTCTCCCAAAACAATATTTAGATCGGTAAAAATAGCATAACAGGACACTTTAAAATAATTCCCGCCTACGGAAATTCAAATAGCTGGGGGGTGGGGAGGATTAAGGTCGTGGCTTGGTTGAGTTCCTTGGGGGAAGTCGTGGCCTAATGGTTAGAGAGTTGGACTCCCAATCGAACTCACAATCGAAAGGTGAGTGCCAAAATACGAAAGGTGAGCCCGGGCCGGCAGGAATTGTGGGTGGGGGGAGTGCATGTACAGTTCTTTCTCCACCTTCAATACCACGACATAGGTGCCCTTAGGTGCCCTTGAGCAAGGCATTGAACCCCCAACTGCTCCCCGGGCGCCGCAGCATAAATGGCTGCCCACTGCTCCGGGTGTGTGTTCACAGTGTGTGTGTGTGTACACTGCTCTGTGTGTGTGCACTTCGGATGGGTTAAATGCAGAGCACAAATTCTGAGTATGGATCACCATACTTGGGTGAATGTCACGTCACTTTCACTTTTTTTTTTTTAAAAGTAGTTAACCCCAAAAAAAGTCATTTACCCAAAAATGACAATTCTGGCATCATTTACTCATCCTCATGTTGATACAAACCTGCATTACTTAGTTTTTTCTATGGAACCCTAAAAGGTGTTTTAAATAAAATAAAACTACTAATTATAGCAGAGTATGGTGCTAGCAACGCCAAGGTCATAGGTTTGATTCCGAGGAAAACATTTTTTAGATCACTCTGGTCTGCCAGTTGCATTAATTTAAATGTAAATGTAAAATATAAACATTAGATGAACTTAAAACTAAGAAAAACTTTAAAACCTTGAAATGTTTTACTACATTAGTTGTAAACTAAGTAGTAAAATTTGTAAGTAGTACTACGGTAAGTAGTAAAAGTAATACATTACTAAAACTAAAGCAACTAAATTTACTCATAAAAATTACAAAAATGACAAAAGCACAAAATTGCTAAAACCTAAATTAAGATGAGAATGAAAATCAACGTTAGTTCAAAATATTATTACATTTTGTAAATTAGTATATAAATTATACTAAAATAACACTGGTCCCATTCAGTTTGGACTGCAATATTCTTCAGAATATAATTTTTTCTTCTTCCACAGAAGTCACTCATAAAATTTTTTACCAATCCACATAGTTAAAACATAGTATGCCGAGGGTCTTTAAATATCAAATTATCAGATTTCGAACCAATGAGTTGGCATCTGTCTGAAAAAGAGTAAGAAAAACAGACCAAGAGTGGTAGGATGATGAAAGGAGAAATGTGTAATTGTAAGAATCTCTGTGTGGGCTTTCCATGCAATGCTGTGTGAAAGTGTGTGTGTCGTCTCTTCTACTGTGTTTTTAGTGCATTACTTTTCATGCTGGCATTGACTCTGATGCTGCGAGAGTGAAAGAGTCGGTATGCATGTGTGTTGTCATCTCTGTCAGCACTCTACCGTCTCACGGGTGTATCTGTAGACCTGTACCTTGAGACTTGGAGAACCAAATTGAGGTTTTGATACAGGTTTGAGGGTCAAATTGGGATAACACTCTTACACACATATGAATGCATTTGACCAGAGTCGTCTTTGACTTCAGAGGCTTTAATAATCAAAGGATTTTTTTTTTTAGTGTATGTAAAATATCGGAGCAAATTATGATTTAAGTATCACCTTTTTGTTTTTTGAAAATCTGCAGTCGTCATCAAAGCCATAGCTATTACTATACTGTATTTGTCTTGAAAAGCCACAGATGAGTGTGGAGATGAGCTGCTCACAGAGGACATTTTTGTTGTATTTCTGCCTTTCAAGATGTTTAATTTTCAAATAATGGCCAGACAGACTCCAGGTTCAGTGTCGTATGATTTGTGAGCATAAACTGTACAGTTTAAGTTTAAAACAACTCAGAGGAAGTGCTGTAAATGAGCATTCAGACTACTGTAGATTTTAAGCATGTGAAAATATTTATGCTTAACAAGGCTGGATTAACTTAACAAACCTGTACACCACATAACACACCTCAGGACTGTACATCTGTAAATAACTCTGTAAATAGCACTTATGTACATTCAGAGTTCTGTTTACTGACATTTTCTTTTTTTCTCTGTATTTTAATAGTATATTGTTATTTATGATTTATTGTCTATTCTCTTTATTATTAGTGTTTTTATTACCTTAAATTATATGTATGTCTGCACTGTGTTTGTACTTTCTGTAATGGAAGCTCCTGACACCAAAACAAATTCCTTGTGTGGGTAAACACACTTGGCAATAAAGCACTTTCTGATTCTGATTTATTTGATGAAAAATACAGTAATATTGTAAAATATTATTACAGTTTAAAATACCTGTTTTCTATTTGACTATATTTTAAAATGTAATTCATTCCTGTGATACAAAGCTGAATTTTCAGCATCATCACTCCAGCCTTCAGTCCCACATGATCTTTCAGAAAGTAGATTATTGCAGATTTCCTGATCAAGAAACATTTTTTACTATTATCAATGTTTATTTTTTTTTTTTACATTTGTAGGAATTCTTTGATAAATAGAAAGTTCTAAATTATAAATTATTATAATTATATTTTTAATTATAAATCTATTTACATTGAATGCATCTTTGCTAAATAACAATACTGATTTCCTAGAAACTAATCTTACTGACCCCAAATGTATCATGAATAGGTCAAACTGAGGCTTAGATGTCACACTATATAAATTCCCACAACATTTGAACTTTGCTAAGCAGCAAATGTGAATGCTTGTGTTTTTTTTTTTGCATGTATGTTTATTTAGCAATCGTAGTGGAACAGTAGTAATTTTATACCCATATGACATCAACTACATATAACACTCACTATGCTTGGATGGTAATGTTGTGTGATAGTTTGGTTGTTTGGCAGTAAATAAACAGTCACTGTGGTCCAGTGGATGGGATTCAGTTTCTCTGATGAGGAGATGCAAACCCACGCTGGGCCCCAAAACGTATCCAAGCTTTGTTTGATTTTTATGAGCATGATTTCAGAGACCCATAAAAATATTCCTGTCCCACGCGTTCCATTGTGTTGCTATGGTAACAGGTGCTGACTATATATCGAGGGATAAGACAAATCTTTCAGATAGCTTCAGACTATTCAGATATGCTACAATACCTCAGACACACACACTTTTCATTAGCTCCTCTTGTTTTAGTGTTTCTAACTGAAGTGTTGTCATTCAGGATTGTTTGCTGATGCCTGTCATATTAGTGTAAGGGACATGTTTAGTGTCCTAAAAGTAACAGGAAAAGATAAAGAGGGGTTACAAACACAGACAAGATTGTGTCTGTGTGTGTGGCAGTGTATTTGTAGTAAATTAGAGTTTCACCAGTTATAACCCACTATTTGTTTTGACTAATTTATCTAACTTGCCAGTAGTGGGTTTCTCTCTCTCTCTCTCTCTCTCTCTCTCACACACACACACACACAGTCTAAATTGCATCAGTCTAAATCTAATCATCTATAATTAATCGGCTTGCTACTTCCATAACTTCTTGTTACAGGCACATTTCACATACATACATACACAACAGACAGGAAATCCTATTTAACTGCATGGTAGACCACCGCGGCCTCGCTTTGAAGCATTCCTCTATCCATGTTTAAATATTTCAGCTTCTAACATTTCACTTCAGTTCTCTCAACATCTGTGACTGTGAGATAGTGTTGATTACCACAGAAAATAATTTTGACTTTTTTGACTGATTTGAGCATACAGCTGCAAGAATTAAAGGGATAGTTCGCCCAAACTGTGAGGATGTTGTGGCCTAATGGTTAGAGAATTTGAATCCTAAACATAAGGTTGTGGGTTTGAGTCCCGGGCTGGCAGTACAATGACTGAGGTGCCTTTGAGCAAGGCACCGAACCCCCAACTGCTCTCTGGGCGCCGCAGCATAAATGGCTGCCAAACTGCATTTAACACACTTTGGATGGGTTAAATGCAGAGCACGAATTCTAAGTATGGGTCACCATACTTGGCTGTATGTCATGTCACTTTCAAAAATGTCATCATTAATTACTCACCCTCATGTCGTTCCAAACCAGTAAGACCTTCATTCATCTTCGGAACGAAAGTTTAGATATTTTTGATGAAATCTGAGAGCTTTCTGACCCTCCCATGGACATCACACATTTAAGGCCCAGAAAGGTAGTAAGGGTATTGTTAAAAATAATCAATATAACATCAGATGTTTTACCTTAATTATATGAAGCCACAGGAATACCTTTTGTGCTCAAAGAAACCAAAAATAATTATTTTATTCAACAATTTCTTCTCTTCCGTGTCAGTCTTCGCAATAAGAGTACCACTACATGTGTGGTGCTGCTGACGCATGAGCTGACGTGGATGGTAATAATCTTTCATGTGTAAAGTTTCTGTCTGTTAACACAGTATAACACACATCATGTGATTACAGGCTTCCTCCTCTTCCTCTCTTCTTTCACCCTTTATTTATTGTCACATATGTAGTGTAGACAGAGAGGAGGGAGTTGGGGGCAGCTCAAGGCTTCAGGCTGGGCTCTTTCGCTTTACAAAACAGTTTTTCCTCATTAGGCCTTCTGTTTCTACACTGTGCTGTTTACTTACAACCCACTGCATATGTGTGAGTATGAGAGTGTTTGTTTTACTCACTATTATCAGGTTTAGCCTGACAACTCTCGCATAGTCCATTTATGCTCATCTGCATCTTCCTTGCAACATCTTCTGGGTTTATGAGTTTTTGGAGTTTGATCGTGCATCGTATTTAAACTGCTTCTTGAATGTTACAGTAGTTGCAGGAATCATAAAATATTTAATGATTGTAGTTACTTAATGGGACTTCTTACCAATTTGTAGAAATATATAATTAGGATTAAATGCAGGCTTTTCACAAATTAAGATATCACATGTGTCCCCTCTAGAATCAGTGCTTATACTTGCCAAAATACTGAAGCCTGCATTTAAAAACTCAGTGAATCAGTACAAACTCAAACATGTCTTTCGATTCTCTCAAGACCAAATTATATATATATGTATATATATGTATATATATACTGTATATTTCTGCAGTCATGTGATGGCAAAAGTGCATTTTAAGCAAACATTACACCAGTCTTCAGTGTCACAGAAATTGTTCTAATACGCTTATTTGGTGTTCAAGAAACATTTCTTTTTATTAATGTTTAAAGCAGTTATGCTGATTAATACATTTGTATTTTTTTTTTTATATTTTCAAAATCTTCAGTTCAAAAGTCAGTTCAAATAATTATAAATATGTCTGTAACTTTTGATCAATTGAATGCATCCTTGCAGGATAAAAGTATTAATATCCTATAAAAATTTGGATTACAAAAATCTTACAGACCCCAAACTTTTCAACAGTGGTGTATTTGAATCACTTCTCCTAAGGAATTTAATAAGAAACATGAGACATAGTGGACACTTTAATGAGACATCCATTCTGAGTTTTCAAAGAGCAGCCCCTTGAGCAACACAAATTTCCTCTGGGTGAATTTCTGTGTTAGAGAAAGAGCAAATGAACCACACACACACACATATAATCTCTATCTCCATGTGGATTCTTTAGAGCTGCTTCCACACTCTCCCAAATACACACTCTGATCTCCACTGGTGCAGTGGGATAAAAATGTAATGAAATAATCTGTGTCCATATTAGTTAATTATTCCTAGCTCTATGGGTAAAACATGCAGACATTTATTTTCTAGAACAGCCATAAAGATCTGTTACAAAACTTAGCGAGATTATTAGTATTAACCTGAACCATTTCTATAATTCTTTTCAGTATTTATTTAACATCATCCACCAGCTTGGGTTTATTTTTTAACTGAGGGCAATTTACTTTTCTCAAAAAACATAGTTGGAACAGAAGGACAGGCTACCCTTGCTCTGCTGTTGATGTTTTTCTGTGCGTCGTTTCGGACATTGCTTAGTCTGGAAACATTCACACCTGCTGAGTGAGCCTTTTAGTTTTTTTTTGCTGTGTGAACCTTTATTATTTCACCATTTTATATTACACACATGCACTACTTGCAAATCTAACAAAATATTATGTTTTTCTTTGCAGTATTCTCAAATGCGTTTGTTTACATTACTTTTGCACTACTCATACTCCTGACCCCTGATGTCAGGTGTCTTTCCTCTGCCATTAGGAAGGTGTTTTGATTAGTTACGTACCGATTTCTTGTTCTCTGATTCACTCCCTGATTTTCTTATCTCACAGGTGGCGTGTGGAACCAAAGACAGCCCAGTGCTGGATTCCCAAAGGACAGCTAGAGATCACAGACCCTTGAGGTGAAAGAGGTTGCATGGATCACTCAAGGACAAAGACTTCTGCCTACCTCTGGTTGGGCGTGGTCTCCGTGGCAGCAACTTTCTTCTGTGCAGAGGCAGGTGTCACACCAAGCCCATCCCTCTCACATAACATCACATGCATCGGGGAGGCAGATCGATGCAAGCCTGGCATTATCTTACCAATTTGGTACCCCGAGGACCCTTCCATGGGTGACAAGATCGCCAGGGTCATTGTGTACTTTGTGGCACTAATCTACATGTTCCTGGGGGTATCGATTATTGCGGATCGCTTTATGGCCGCCATTGAAGTCATTACCTCCCAGGAAAAGGAAATAATCATCAAGCGTCCAAATGGTGAGACGACAACAACGACAATCCGAGTGTGGAACGAGACCGTGTCCAACCTCACACTCATGGCGTTGGGCTCTTCTACCCCTGAGATCCTTCTCTCTGTTATCGAGATTTGCGGGCATGAGTTCCACGCCGGCGAACTCGGTCCATCCACCATCGTAGGCAGCGCTGCCTTCAACATGTTTGTGATCATCGGTCTTTGTGTGTCGGTGATCCCGGAAGGGGAGGTCCGGAGGGTAAAACACTTGCGTGTGTTTTTCGTGACAGCGGCGTGGAGCATATTTGCTTACATCTGGCTCTACATGATCCTGGCTGTGTTCTCGCCCAATGTAGTCCAAGTATGGGAAGGGCTTCTCACCTTGGCGTTCTTCCCAATCTGTGTCGTTCTAGCTTGGGTTGCTGACCGTCGCCTGCTCTTCTACAAGTTTATGCACAAGAAATATCGCACAGACAAGCACCGAGGCGTCATTATTGAGACAGAGGGGGACCGTTCAAAAGGCATCGAAATGGACGGAAAGATGATGAATTCTCATTTTGTCGATGGCGGAGCTGCTAGTAATTTGATGGGCCTGATTGAGGGCAAGGAGGTGGACGAGTCTCGCAGAGATATGATCCGTATCCTGAAGGACCTGAAGCAGAAACACCCGGAGAAGGAGCTTGATCAGTTGGTGGAGATGGCTAACTACTATGCACTGTCACACCAGCAGAAAAGCAGAGCGTTTTATCGTATCCAGGCCACGAGGATGATGACCGGTGCAGGGAACATTCTTAAGAAGCATGTGGCCGAGCAAGCCAAATGCAGCACTAGTGTTCAAGAAATTCGCACAGAAGAACCTGAGGAGTTTGTGTCCCGCATTATGTTTGAGCCTGCCATTTACCAGTGTCTGGAGAACTGTGGAGCTGTTCTTCTTACGATAGTGCGTAAAGGTGGTGACATCGCAAATACAATCTATGTGGATTATAAAACGGAAGATGGCTCAGCGAATGCCGGTGCGGACTATGAGTTCACCGAGGGCATGGTGGTGTTCAAACCTGGCGAGGTTGTCAAGGAGATCACTGTTGGCATCATTGATGACGACATCTTTGAAGAGGATGAACATTTCTTTGTGCGGCTCAGTAACGTCCGTGTTTTGGAGACTGAGGATGAGGTGTTGTCGCCCAGTAGCCTTCCGTACCCAAAGGCCTTGATAGGATTTCCTGCTGTTGCCACGGTTACCATCCTCGACGATGACCATGCAGGCATCTTCACTTTTGAAAGCGAGTCCATGCACGTGAGTGAGAGTGTGGGCGTCATGGAAGTGAAAGTGCTGCGGACGTCCGGAGCGAGAGGGACGGTCATCATTCCGTTCCGCACAGTGGAGGGACTCGCTAAAGGTGGTGGAGAGGACTTCGAGGATGCGTACGGAGAGCTAGAGTTCAAAAACGATGAGACCTGGTAAATACGCTTTATTTAATTCACATTTATTCCCTTTTTACAAGTCCAGATGGTAAAGAAGGTAAGATTTATTAAGCTTGAAATATACAGTGGCCCGAAAAAGTACTTGGAAGTTTTTGGATACATTTTGAAATGCCGTTGCATTAGATGTCATTGAAAAATGTCAAACCAAGTGTCACCTGCAAACAGATGATGCTAAAGCTAACTAACTTCACCTTTCTGAACCAATTTGCCATTACTTTTGCCCAGCTGGTGTCAAGTTAATGGATGTATGAAGTCATACAGGTGTCCTAGCAGAGAAACCACAGGTATATTTAATCACAGGGAAATTTTTTCCCAATATTTGAGAACCAGAATTCTAAGTACTAAATAACTTTTAAATCCAAATATATTCTATTCTTAATTTCAGTCTTAATAACTTTTTTTGGAAATGCTTTGCATAACAAGTGTATTTACACTATATTTCTTATTTTTGCAAAGTCATTCATGGATTTCTAAGTCCAATTTGAGATGTACAAATAGTTTTTGGAGCCACTGTAAGGATGCTTGCAGGTAGTAGGTTTTTAGGTTTAAAATTTGTGGATGTTTTTTTAGATTTGATCATGTATTATTTCGTCATGTGATGCTGAGTAATAATGGCTGTAATAGAAAGGCACATGTGCTGGAAGTTACAAAGACTTATTTCCTGCTGTTTCTATTCTATCTTTTTTCTAAATCTTTTGTGGCTTCCAGAATGAGTTGTATGCAATTTAATCACTTTTACATACATACATTTTCTGTATTTAAGCACACATAGTCACTCCAGAGAGGTGTAGGGAGGGGGTCTGAAATCTCTCTCAGGATTGTTGGTATTTAATTAAATTCAGTTCATTCATGTGAGATTTGGAAACAGATCCAGTAATTCAGTAACACATGGACTGCTGGTCCAGATATCCTGCTGGTTATTAATAGTACAGTAAGAATGTTCACACCATATTCCACATGACACTCCAACCCACCCACAGTCTATATGTACAGTAAGAGTATTTGAGTAGCTGACACATAATGTATCCATGGACTTTTTGTTTAATTAAAATCAAGATTTTTGGTTAGACTTTATATAAATATTTAAGGGGGTATGTATATCTTTTTTTTTTTTTTTGTGGTCATTAAGTGTTTCAGCTATTTTAATCCCATTTTTAGTTTACAAAATTAAAGCAAATTATCCTGCGTAAGGAGTGGTTTGATTGAACTGACCACATTTAGACATGAATGCATTATTCCTCCGGTGTTTTAGATTAACACATTTGACCTACTTTTGAATTATAAAAGATACACAAAATAATAATTAAAATATTCATTCAGAGTACCGTACACTGGGCTGAAAAATCTCAGGAGGCGTAGATAATCTGCTTCTCATTGCAAAGTGGTGTAAAGAACAATGCATCCAAACAGCACGAGTGGTATCATGTATTGAAAGTGACAATTCAGCTTGTGCCGTACCCTAAATAGTGATGAAGGTATAATTTCAATACTAGTACACGACTAGCAGGCACCAATCCTAAAGTTACATTCGAGCCAATGGACTACTTGCAGAGAGAAAGTTGAGTAAAAGGCATAACCAAGCACCTGCCATTGCCACAAACAGGTTTTAAATCACTGGCACCCTAACCAGTACGCAAACTAACTAGATTATATGGAGTTATCCAGCCTTCTATTCTGCTTTAAGAAAGGTCAGCTGTCAGCACAAGGTAGATATACACAATTTGTCTCTCTCTCTTTTTCATAGTAGGCTTCTTATGTCGCTGTGACCCCTCTTCAATGACCATTAAACCCTTTGGAGATAGAGACAGTAGATGAGAGACCAGGAAAGAAAGATATTTAGAGAAACATGTATTCATCAGATGATGCTTGTAACATACTAAAGCTGACAGAGTAAAGAAAAGAGCTCCACCTCTCCATCTCTTTATACCCATCTGTGAACACTGTCATTGTGTTAAATACAGTGTGTAAGTGTGATTTTGAGAAAGCGTGTGCATAGTATTTGTGTGTGTGTGTGTGTGTGTGTGTCGGGGATCTCCTTCTCGGCTGGTGCTTGTTATATTCCCATGATGCTGCAGCACGATGCACCAGAATGCACCAGGAACCACTTTTCTCTTTGTCTCTTTTTCTCTCAAGTACTTTCATTTCATATCACCACAAGTTATGTCTTTCTGGCCCGGTTTTATCAGCTTTGATTGATTATATTACTTTTGTTGTTTGGTAGTAATTATTTTAGCTTAATTTGAGTTTATTAATAATTAGCTGTGATTTGAGTTGTTGTAGTTTATTACTTTCTGTAATTTGAGCCCACATAGTTTAAGTAGATGAAAGGCAAGTTACTTTATGACTTAGCCTAGACACTGGTTTATAAATAGCTGTGGTTATAGTCAGGTAGATTTATTAGTTGTAATTTAGTTTGCTGTAAATATAGTCACTGGGGATTAAGTATTACATTGTACATACAGTATATTTAAATTCAGATGCAGTTTTGATTGATATTCATAATTCAGATTTTTTTTTTATATTTAGCAGACACATTAAACTGATGAAAAGTGACCGTAAAGACATTTATAATATTCATAAGTTTTATTCATCAAAAGGTCACAAAAAATATTAATCAGCACAACAGTTAAAAAAAAAATAAAATAAATTTTGAGCACTAAATCAGCATGTTTCAATGATTTCTGAAAACAATGTGTCTGGAATAATGGATGCTGGGATTTTTTTTATATATATATATAAATGCATTGTCACACACTGGAGTTATTTGCTGTGACTACAGTACCTGGAGTTTGTGTATTAGTAGCTTTAATTATTGTGCCTGTAGTTCAGTCAGTGTTTGGTAGAACAATGAAAGGAACGCAACAGTAGAAAGAGGATGTGTATCTAGCCTTCTTCTCAATTCTTCATTGCCTCATTGTCTCTTGCCTCTCTTTGGACATTTAAACAGTTTTTGTAAATCTGCATTTATAGCAGAGCTCCACTGTGTAATGAATCATTTAGAAAAGTAAACATTACTCATTTATTATAATGAATTAATAGGTGCTTCTAGCGAATATATTTTGAGTTCTTCAATAGTAGCTGAGCTATTATGAAGTGTAATAAGCTGCTGGCGTAAGGTCTTTGTAGGCATATGGCTCATAAGTGATTTTGTAAAGTTAGAAAGATGTCCAGAACTACATTGTGCTTAATACAATGATTTTTTAAAATTCTTCCTGTATGTGCTGTATGGAAGCCTGTTTCCGCCACAGAATAAAAAAATAAGAAAGGAATTGCATTTGTTTTTCTGACCTTTTCTCACAATTCTGTGTTTATATATTACAATTCAGATCTTGTAATATACAAATTCTGAGAAGAAAAGTCAGAATTGTGAGATAAGAAGTTGAAACTGTCTTTTTCAATTAAGAATTGCGAGATGTAAACTAAGAATTCTGAGGTTTGTAGAAAGTCTGAGTTTTTCAGTCCTGTGTTTATATCTTGCAATTATTAATTTTTCATTGAATTATGACTAATTCTATGTGGTATGTGTAATTGCATTATTTTAAAACTGTCTTATCTTCTATATTTACTGCTACCTTTATTTATAACTTCCAAGCCGTCTGACACAGTTAAAAGAAATACATGCAAGGATCTAGGATTATATAGAGGAACTGTGCTTGTGTCTGTGTGAATTTGAGTTCACTTCACTTGCTTTATACTACATTTACTCCAGACATCATCTTAGTGACTCCTGTGATTGGAAAACTCCATGGTGACATGGAGTGAGGGAGCAGACAAGGAGAGCTGCTTGAATAATGGATTGAACAGCAAAGAGGATGAATATATGATGTAAATTATAAATAATTTTGGATTTCAAGGAATGGTTCATCCGAAAGTGAAAGTTCTGTCATTATTTACCCGCTCAAATCCATGTCACGTTCCTTTTGTGCTGTTTATAATATTTGTTAGCTTTAACATAGGTCACAGTCAAGACTTCAAGACTGAAGTATGCAGCACAAAGTCATCTGCGAGTTTCATTGAGTTTCTGACCACTGAGGCGTTATAATTAACAAACACAGAAAGACACGGAGGAGCCCTTTGGAACTCCCTTTGTAATCTAAAAGACAGTTGGACTGAACACCGGCATTAACATTACAGACAGGGATCGATCAATGAAATGATTACAGCACCCTCCACCGTGAATCAGAATCCCATCCGAGAGTGTCTCTACAGCCATTTTCCAAAGAGGAATAGCTGATTAAGGACATGCTTAAATAACAAACACTGAGGCTACACTGTGAATCATAGCGTGGGTCAAACCAGTGGCTTACTGGAACATTTCCCTGAGTACCGTGTTGGGATCTAAGGATTTATAGTGAAAAGTGAAAGTGAAGTGACATTCAGCCAAGTATGGTGACCCATACTCAGAATTTGTGCTCTGCATTTAACCCATCCGAAATGCACACACACAGAGCAGTGAACACACACACACACTGTGTGCACACACCCGGAGCAGTGGGCAGCCATTTATGCTGCGGCGCCCGGGGAGCAGTTGGGGGTTCGATGCCTTGCTCAAGGGCACCTAGGTCGTGGTATTGAAGGTGGAGAGAGAACTGTACATGCACTCCCTCCACCCACAATTCCGTCCGGCCCGGCCCGGGACTAGAACTCACAACCCTTCGATTGGGAGTCCTACCCTCTAACCATTAGGCCACGACTTCCCAAAAAAAAAGTTTGGTAGGTACGATTTGTTTATGCTTTTGAAAGAAGTCTCATTTATTTGATCAAAAATACAGTTAAAAAACAGTAATATTGTGAAATGTTTTATACCATTGTAATATGTTTGTAATACAATTTATTCCTGTGATGGTAAAGCTGAATTGCTCCAGTCTTCAGTGTCACGTGATCTTTCAGAAATCATTCTAATATTTGGTGCTCGAGAAACATTTCTTATTATCATCAATTTTGAAAACAGATGTGCTGCTTAATATTTTTTGAGGAAAATGTGATACATTTTTATTTTCAGGATTCTTTGATGAATAGAAAAAAAAACAATATATTTGAAATTGAAACATTATAAATGTTTTACTGTCCCTTTTAATCAGTTTAATGTTTTCTTACTGAAGTATTAATCTTTCTGCCCCCTAACTTTCAAATGGTAGTCTATATAAAATAAATAATAATTTATATATTTTAACTTTAGATATCCTATTACATTCGGATATTTTTTTAGTTGCTGTCAGCTTGTATGTGTTTTGGATTGAATCACAGATTATATATCATCCTTAAAATAGATTTAACCTTGTATCACACTGCAGTTCCAGCCACTGGCGAGTAACCGTTTTATTATCTTGCCAAAGCCAATTTTTACTTGCATTTGGTACTTAGCACGTGTTAATATGAACCCTGCCGGTAGGTTGCAGGTTAATCAGAGGGTAATACTCACAGTTGAGTACAGAAGTGGCCCCATCTGAGTCTCAGCGTCACACTAGCAGCTAGCTAAGCATGTTATTAGCGCCACTAGCACTGACCACCCTGGGGTAGAGGTTCCAGTCTATTGTTAATAGCCGCCAGTGGAATGTTGCCTGAGGTGAGCTCCAGGAAACAACACTAACAAGAGTAAGTTATCTTATATAGACATTTTTGCACACAAATGTGTGTGTTAGCATACCGATTCGAGAAAGTATCTGGGAAGGCTAAAGTGTGCATGTGTGTGTGCAGAGCTTTGCTCCTTTTCAGCTGAAGGAAGCTGTGTCTCCTTGGCAACCACAGAGAACACGAGCTCGCAGGCATGTGCGTGTGCACAGTGTGTGTTTGTGTTTGCGTTGAGTCAAATTAGTATGTGAACGTGTATCTCTCGATGTGTGTGTATTTGCCCATCATTGCAGACATGCATGCACTCACTCACTCACACACACACACCCTTTTCACTGCAGGGTTTATTTTTAGCACGTGCTTCTTATATAATCAGGGTGACACTGGGGAGAACATAGACTCTCTCCCTTTCCTTCCTACTCACTCTTGATTTGGATATCTCTGTGTGTGTGTGTGTGTGTTGTACGCAGATGAGACAGAGGTTTTCTTAGTTGCATATTTCTGGTGCAGTAATGATGCTTGAGAGTGTCTCTGTGCCTGCAGGTCTGAATTACTGAATATAGAGGAAAAGATGCTGCATAAACACAACCAGTATGCACAGAACACCTCATAGACACACAACACTACGCATTGTGTATGCAAGTTTACACTAGTTTTAAAATGAAATCGGTGTCAGTCAGCTCAGGGCCTGATGATAGTCCACTTCAGCAATGTTGTTGTTAGCTGAAACTAAAATTGTTAAAATAATTTTCGTTAAGTGAAATAAGGCTGAAAAAAATATATAAGATTATATGTTAGACGTAAAATTCAAAAGCATAAACGAAAATGAGAATTGTTTCCTTAGTAACTAACTAAAATAAAATATGTTTAAGTAATAGTTTTACCTAAATAGAAATATTTAAGAGCACATGAAAAATTACTAAAACTAAATAAAATTTAAAAGAAACTAAAAATGTTAACTAAAACTAAAAGCAAAAACTATTAAAAACATTTCCATTGATTAAAAAAAGCTGAAATGAAATAAAATAAAACACATATTAGATGAAAAACTTAAAGAAAATACGAAATGTTGCCTTGGCAGATAAAAAATGTTTAAATAAAATAAACCTAATTATATATAAAATTAAATCAATAAATACTTATTTGCACTTAATATAATATACTTAATACTAGTAAATAAATAATACTAAAATAACATTGCTTCATAGCACTTTGCCTTCAAACTTGACAGTAAATCAGTGTGACACTGGAACTTTTTCATTGTTTAAAGAAGTATGTAGTATACTTGGTATAATGTAGTATGTAGTAATTGGAAAATGGACTGCATTTATATAGCGCTTTTAACAGACCCATGGCTATCCAAAGTGCTTTACAATTTGCCTTACATTCACCCATTCACTCACTCATACACCGACTGCGGTGTCAGCCATTGATGGCACCATCCAGCTCGTCAGGAGCAGCTGGGGTTAGGTGTCTTGCTCAAGGACACCTCGACACTTGGTCAGGTGGAGCCGGGGATTGAACCACCAACCTTCTGGTTTGTAGACAAACTACATGAACCACTGATCAACTGATCCACAAGTATTTGGTAACTTTGTTTGTATACTGCACATTTTAGTCTGGGTATTCTGTTTGGCATTTATTGTCCTCATTTGTAAGTCACTTCAGATAAAAGCATCTGCTAAATGATTAAATATAAATATATTATACAGGGTTATCTGGGAATTCCATGCAAACAAGTCACATGCCAAGCACAGTACATTGCATCCCGAGCACTCAGCATGACCTTTCATTTTCAGTGTAACAAATGAACCGGAAGCAACAGTAAATGTCATTTTATATGCATGCAAAACATGCTTTTTGACTCATTAATTTTGGATTAATCGGTTGGACTGGCTAAAATGAGCATTTTTACATAAAACTGAATGAAAAAAAAGAAAAAATTACTATCTATAAAAACCCCATCTTTTTTCAACCCTTTCCCCCACTCTCTCTTCCTTCTTCCTTCATCCATTTTGTTCTCTCTCTTTTTTATCTTCTCCATTTGCTCCTACTTTCTTCGTTCTCGTTCTCTGTAGATCTGCTAACCTGAGTTTAGCCTCCACTGTACTTGAACACATAATTTTCTGCTGAACCCTTGATTAATTGGTTCAGGTGTGTTTGATTAGAGCTGGCACTAAACTCTGTGAGCGTTGAAATATCTCAGGTTTTGATTTGTATGAATAAATTAATTAGGACATTTGAACACAGAATGTCCCACTGCTTATCATTGGCACAGCTGTTCAGGACACAAATTCGCATTAATGTGACCAAGATTTTATCATTTGTCGCTGTATCACGCTTGGTTTGGACATGATGTGAAGCTGTGCTCAGACAGAGTCATCGTGATTTTGCCAAGTAAGACATGTTCCTGGATCAACATCTTCTGATGATCCTGGATCAACATTATTCTCCAAAAATATAGACTTAAACCAATCTGCCTACCCCTAAACTTAACACTACCCATATTTTTTTTTTTAATCAGTGGGAAATGATAGCTGAATAACAAGGATGTAGAAGCACCTAACCCTGATTTTAAGCCTAAAACTGACATTTCCTGAAAAATTATATCTCAATTCTGATTGGTTGATTGGAATGTTGTTCCAGGATCGTGTTGTACGTGACAGGGATTTTTTTTTTTTTTTTTTGTCTAAATAGACAAGTCAGAATTAAAGTGTTTTTTTTTTTACAGTTACGCCAAGCTTATTTCTTACAGCTGTGTCTGAATTCATTTATTTCCACTCACATGTGACATTTACTATGTATGAATGGGGATTGAGTGAATGAGTAAGTGGTCCTGAACGTAGGATATGCATGAATGAAAATGCATGTTCCTCACGCAATCCACCACATCAGGATAAGTGGACTTAAAATGTTTTTCATCTTTTCTTTCCACTGTAACTACTACTGTATTATCTCTTGGTATTGTGCTGACTTTATCCAAGGTAAATAGGTAACACTTTAGAATAAGGTTCCATTAGTTAATGTTAGGTAACTACTTTCGTTAACATGAACTAAGCAAGAACAATCCTTCTACAGCATTTATAAGTCTTAGTTCATGTTAATTTCAACATTTACTAATGCATTATTTAAATCAAAAGTTGTGCTGGTTAACATTAGTTAATGCACTGTGAATTACCATGAACTAACAATGAATAACTGTATTTTCATTAACTAACATTAACGAAGATTAATAAATACAGTAATAAATGTATTATTCATTGTTTGTTCATGTTAATTAATACATTAACTAACATTAACTAATGGAACCTTATTCTAAAGTGTTACCGGTAAATATACTGGATATTGACTGCACAGTTTGGAAAATAAGTGTATAAAATGAGTACAGAAGGATTGGGGCAGTGTGCATTTGAAATCAAAGCACCATTCTCTTATATTTCTCCCATGTGTAGTCAAGTCTACTAAGAAATATATTGGCTGTGTTTTTGTCAATGCAACAAAATGACCTTGGCTGAAGTGGGCAGCTTTAGTGCAGATAGAAATAACAAATGTCAGATATCTTGATTTAATGATGTTGGATTTGAATGGATGTTGTTTGCTCTGAGTTTTGAGGATGGAGTTGACTGGACTGTCTTAAAGAATCACAGATTCTCTATCTAACAGGTTTTTCTAAAAGAGGGAAGAGCCTGTTGGGCAATGTGAATATGTGGAAAGTGGGAATGTGTATTCTTTTAAATATATATATTTTTTTGGATGATTATGCCGTGAGGAGCAGAAGGAGTTGGGGGATGGACTGGAGATTGATGAATGTGATATCTAAAAGCATGTAAAATAGTGTCTGCGTATTGTGGCTGTATTAAACAAATATGTGCAGAGAACACCTTTTATCTGTCTTGATAGTACTTTATGTTAATTGTTTTAAAAAATAATTTTTAAACCACATTGGAACCTAAAACTGTTAAATTCAAATCCAGATCTAACATTCTAGTGCTAGTTCTTTCTGGGATGGCAGAGCGGCTCGAGTTGTTATGGCAACCAGATACATTCCAAGCTGATTTGCTGATAGATGTTCTAGAATGAAGGTATCGGCAAGTCAGCTTGCAATGGCAACGTTACAGTTCTGCAGGGTCATTCTACTGAGAATCACAAATGATACCAGAGACTGCAGACAGCTGAAACTTGGTGGTATTTATGCTTTTTAGTGCATCTCCAAGGCACTAGGACACACACACCTTGTGAAACTGGGTTTGTCTCAGGTAAAAGGGACGTCTGATCATCCTAGATCACATTTCGAAATGCAGTGGCGCGTGAAAGTGTGTTTCAGGCTTAAGATTCCATTTAATTCCTGGAGTAGGAAAAGAACAGAGGAGGAACATTGTCTTTTCTGATTTCGAAGGTTTAGAAAGATTCGTTTGTGGTAAGCTCAGGCATTCTGCCGAGTCACTACAACTCGAAGCAGGTAAAGGAGCCACTGTAGGGATTTTTTTACAATACAGGAATAAATCTTGTTTACTGTAAATTCCATACTTTTTAGCATGCACACTCAAACACACACACACACCTACACGTCTTGGCCCAGGCATGTGGGTGTGAGATTGTTAACCAAAGCACATGTGTCATTCCTTTTATGCAGCACTTTTTTAACTTTATATTTAAATATACACATTTTTATACATTCTTTGACTTTTTATAAATCAGTCTGGTCAAAATCAACAAACACATTGGCAAGAAAGCAGAATGTCTAACAGAATGGAAATAAAGACCTAGTGAAAACTTATTTTAATATTTAGATTTTTTTTTTAAACCATAGGCCTACTGATTTCTGTAATTTTATAAAAAATTGATGTAATGTAATGTCTTACATCATTATGGAAAATGCCATTATCGGACTGTTTTGAAAGGATCTAGAGACCTTTATGAATAGAAAACTCGGATGTACAAGAGAAATTTGTGCATTTGGATGTGCTTTCATATTTTCAGAATCACAGTTAAGCACTTTGCAAACCAAATTATAAATGACTTTATACATTAAACCATGTATAACAAATTATAAACAAAAAGCACTGAACATATGATATTGTACAAGATGCAAAAACAAATAAAAATAAAGGTTTACCCTTCACTTAATTGTGACATTTTGATGTAAAATATTTTGTAATTATTAGTTCAGCATAAAATGAAACTTCTGTCATTATTTTCTTACACAAAAAAACTATTATAAGGCTTTAAGTGGCTTGGAATTTTAACTATACAGACTTTCTTTATTATATTTCAAATGAAATTAATACTTTTATTCAGCAAATATGCATTAAATTGACGAAAAGTAACAATAAAGGCTTATATGGTTACAAGATATTTCTATTTTAAATAAACAATGTTTTGAACTTCTTATTCTTCAAAGAATCCTGGAGTTCATACTAAAATATTAAGATGCACTACTGTTTTCAACATAATGGGTAATATTAGGACATTTTTGTGAAGGATCATGTGACACAGAAGACGAGTCAATTCAGCTAATTGTACCATTCCTTTATATATGATGGAGACACAAAACTGTACTGCATGGTAGGAATGACCTATATCAGATCACAGACCAAACATGCAGCCCTGTCACAGTCTCTCTTTGCACGCTGTCTCTCCCTTCACTGTGTGAGAGTGAGTGAGAGAGGCTGAGAGGACATCTGAGTGTAATGTGACCGCTAATGGAGGGGAAACAGGGCAGAGCAGAAGGGAATGTGAACATGAGTATGTTAGACTTAAAGACATATTAGAGAGAGATGAAGTGGTGTGGGTCTGCGGACAGCTGAACTGTGAGTAACTGATCTGAATGAAGGGTGGGGGATATTCACAGGTCAAACATGCGCACACACATACAGAAACTCTCATTGAAACAACTGAAACAGGTGTTACTCACAGTCACAGAGAAACCAGGTCAACATCAATCACATGCTGAGTTATAAATACACACACACACACACATGCTGAGAATTTAGCAGTGAAATAGTGACAGAGTATGAGAGAGGAATGGATGTTATAAGAGTTGTTAAGAGATTGATTCTTTAAATAAACACCCATGTAGGCTGATCACAATTTGTTCGGCTTCTACTTTGTTGCTAGCTAGGGAAATTAGCTAAGGTAAGTTGAAAGCTAGCCGTTAGATAACTAGCTTGCTACATTTAGGATACTTTATAATTTTTCATATAGTTTGATCCAATACATGTTTAATGATGAGCCAAAATCATCTCCAATAGACAACAGATCAAAAATCTATTGGCTGTTTTTATTTATGTACATGTACTACCATTCCAGTGGTTTTGAAATGTGTCTACATTTATTTGATCATTTATTTGAAATACCGTATAATTGTAAGTTATTTAATTTTTATATTTTTATTATATTTATTTCTGTAATGCAAAGCTGAATTTTCAGCATATTACATCAGTCTTCAGTATCACATGATCAATCAGAATTCATTTTAAAATGCTCATTTGGTGCTTAAGAAACATTTATTATTATTATCAAGGCTGAAAACAGTTTATTAATTATTATTCATATATTATTTGTAAAAATGCTACAAACAGTTTTGATTTATCTGAAACCCATATACCACTGTTTTTTTTATTTTGCAGCTAACAAGATTGATGGTACAAGACAGCAAGCGAAATGAATCATAGAAAGATGATGTAGTGTGTTTGCATGAGCTGTTTGACCTCTGACCTCAGGACAGCCCACTGACCCCTCACTTGATCAGTGACCCCTGATGTTGTGTTTTTCTCTCTCTTCCTCTCTTAGTAAAACCATACAAGTTAAAATCATCGATGATGAGGAGTATGAAAAAAACAAAAACTTCTATCTGGAGCTAGCAGAACCACGCATGGTGGACATGAGCCTTCAGAAAGGTAAAACACACACACATAGTGTACTCACAGTAAGATCACATCCTGTGACCATCGTCCACTTTTGCTGTTCATTTAATCTGTTTTCTCATTTCTACGTTTATTTCCATTCATCCAGTGGCTCTTTCTCAGTTCATGTTTTATGTCTTCACGTGATTTTTTTTATTGGGAGTAGCAAGAGTCTTCTATTTATTTAAGATCCACTATATAGTATATTCACATACAGTCTCTTTCAAAGGTTTGGGTCAAGACATTTTAATTTTATTCAACAAGGACACATTGAATTGATCAGTGACGGTGAAAGTAAATGCTGTTTTTTCTAGTCATCAAAGAATCCTGAAAAAAACAACAACAAAAAACAGTTTTCACAAAAATATTAAGCAGCAAAGCTGATTTCAACATTGATAATAATAAGAAATGTTTAGTAAAACACCAAATCAGCATATTAGAATGATTTCTGATGGATCATGTGACACTGAACACTGGAATAATAGATCAAATTAGAAACAGTTATTTTAAAATGTAGTAACATTTCACAATATTTCTGTTTTACTGTATGTTTGATCAAATAAATGCAGCCTTGTGGACCATAAAGAGACCTATGTCAAAGACATAAAAAAAAAAAACATACTTATTCCAAAATTTTCAATGGTGGCCTATTTCTGCTTTCAATGTCTTTTGAATAATGAAGCAAATTTTCTGTCTCTATGAATAGATGCTACCAGTAGAGGGCACCCAGGATGGCCCTACAGGTTCAAATAGAGCCAGTATTTAGAAATGGACTGACTACTCATCGAAAAATAAATGGGAAAAAAATATGCATTTTGCCATTCTTTGAGCTGAAGAAGCAACATTTTTAAACAGTTTTTGTCAGATTTTATTTCCTACATAATTATAGAAACATAACGTCAGCCAACAGTTTCTGAGATTTCCCAATTCAAGCAGATATGATGCCTATTGCCTAGATAAAATATAGCTACCCAGCGGCATGGTGACTTGCCTTAAAGGGACTTTGACTCAAAGCACATGAATTCAGTGAAGACCCACAGAGCGCAGCTCTCAGACTGACTCATCTCCGACTGCTGCGATGACGTTTTTGTATTGCTTTAAAAATGTCAACGTTCCTGTTTTTATCTTCCAGTTTTAATATAGTTTCCTAAATGTCTTGAGGTTATAGTTTAGAGAACTATGTGAAGGATTAGCTAGCAGTGTTGCTTTTTCATTGACTTCTTTGAAGTTTCAGTATTCATTGACCTTAATCGCCAGTGCCAGATCTGAACGAGTGTGAGAAATGAATACACATGCGCACGCACAACCTCCCCCTCACCCAAGTAGTCAAGTTTGTCTCTCAAAATCTCTCCATAAATCAGGCAGACATACTGTGTGTGTGTGTGTGTTTGCATGTATGTATGTGTCCTTGTCCCAGTATTATACCCTTCAGAAAGAATGAGAGATGAAGAACAGCTGGTCCTCTCTGTTTGAGCTTTCATCTCGTCTGGACAACACTACACAACCTACTTATTAACGTACCTAAGCACACAAAACAACATGTTGGCCGTCTCCTCACTAGTGTGCTCGTAAATAAGAAGTTTATCAATTATTCATTAGATATGTCTTTATTTTCATGCCAACACGGATTCGAATGAGATTGAATTTTGATATTCCGAGAAATCCCGGGGGAAAAAGTACCTCAAAGTCAGATGTGCGTTCATAACTATAATTTGTTTGACAACCAATAATAAGCAAAATATGAACATTGTAAATCTGTTTCCATGGGGAATTGTATATAGTGCTGTTTGTTATTTAATGATTGAGGTTCAGATTCTGATTGCTCCTAATAATTCTGGATCTTTGATGATTATTAAGTGAACAATTTAAATAATTCAGTGAATGAGTCAGATCGAGGAAAGTGTTCAAACGAAAATGAAAATTCTTTCTGTCTTCATGTCTTTCCAAACACTTTAACTTTTCCTTTCAATTTGTATTCCTTAAATTTAGTAACTGACCTGACTCACTCATAAGGGTTTTTTATTTGCACTGGTATGATTCACGCTGTAGATTCAGTTTTCTTTGCAGACAGATAGATACAACTTTGTATCAAATGGGTTGTATGTGTTTTTGACACTGAACCTGTAATAGAATACACATCACTTGTCCTACATCCAAACATGACTTTAGAACTGCTGATCCTGTGCTGTCGTCGCAAAATATGTGTGAGCGGTTGAAGGATCTAAAGAAACACTTCCAGCTTTATACATCTAAATACAGGATGCTTTCTTTGGCATTGAACCCTCTTATACACCAACTGGATTAAATATAAAAATGTGGTGGTAGAGACAGGCAGGAAAGCTGTGAGACAGGAGAAAATGAGAGGGAGACAGGGCGAGCAATGAAAAAAAGACAGGAAATGGAGAGCAGAGAAAAACAGGAAAGAGTTTTTTGTTAATTTTACACCGTTTGTTTAGTTAATTTAGTTTTAGTCACATTTTTTTCACTTTTGACAAAAATGAATTCTGAAAAAATATTTTACATTTTTAAAAAATGTAAAAGTATTATTCCTTAGACAAAAAAAAAAAAAAATCATGAAATCATATTTATAGATTTTAGTCCATTTTACTTAATTTAGTGATTTAAAAAGTTAAGTGCAAAATTTATGAAAACTTTTTGGTGTAAAAATGAATTTTATATTTAAGCATGTATATGCATTTTAACAAAAATGTGTACAAAAAAACTATAGATTCCTTTTCATTTCCACATTGTTGTCTATGATTAGCTTAATTGACAGTCATATTCTTCATATTTCATATTTTCTTTAAAAACATTGTTAGTATATTCGAATATATACACACTCAATAGTGTGTTTTAATTACATTAAATTTGTGTCATGATCCTCATTTTTCATCTCATCTTTGTTATTTTGTTTCCTAACATTTTTCTAACATTCCTAACACTGAGGCTTTAAAGAAATACAGTGAGAGACAGACAGGAGATGGTGAGAAAGATGACGAGAAAAGGACAAGCACAAGAGTTGTGAGACAAATAAACAGAAAAGGGTGAGACAGGTTTAGTTTAGTTTAGTTTACAGGGACAATGCACATTAATAAACATAACTGTAAATGTGCCAGAATTAGCCAAAGAGACTATTTTTCATCCCTTGGCAGAATCTTAAAAAGTCACCCTAAAGCAAAGCATCATTACACCTATACACATATGAAAAAATTACGAAAACATAAATGCTCAATAAAAAAGCATTACTAAAGTATAAAAGGAAATAAATTATCTAGAAAAGTCATACAGGAAAGGGGTGAGACAGATGAGGAGAGAATGAAAGAAAGAATAGTGTGAGAGACACATGAGAACAGTAGGAGAGGGGTGATACAACTGAGGACAGAGAGACAGACAGGAGAGATCTGTTGTGCTGCATCTGTGTGCAATTAATATCCCATGGAGCCCAAACCTGCAACACCCCTTCCACATGTCCCAGATGAGTGTGTTAAATGAGAAGATCATCAGAAGTGAATCATTTTATCACGGAATTGCTAACAGCTCACCAAAATATCACTTCACTCTGTGTAAGTGTGTGTGTGTGTTTGTTAGAGGAAGAGATCTGTGCGTTTATATGTGTGTGATGATGGAATAACTGTGAATGAGCCAGCGACGGGGGTTTTCGTCTGAATATCGACACCTACATCCCACGATCTCATTACCTCACAGAATGCAGGGAGGAGAGAGCTGTCTGGGATCTGTTGCCAGGGTACCATCAGCTGTTGCTAGCGCTGATGTGCAATAGATTTACACTGAACCTTTGAGTCGAAGCTTCCAGGAAAGAACTGTGAGAGAGAAAATGTGGCGAATAGATGAAATGAATTCCTTTGTGCATTTGCCACGTCTTTGTGTGTTACGGTGAAGAGCCTAGAGCTGACGATGCTATACACAAATTGCAGGTTAATAATGTGCATCAAGACACATCCCCCCTCCACCACCAACCCTACTAGCACACACATTTGAGCATAAATTATGAGCTTATTTACTCAACCAGCTTCTCATTATAGGTTGACATTTTCATCTCAGCACACACACACACACACACATACATACACTTAATCAAAGCTTGTTTGTTCACTATCTCATTCATCCTCAGCGACAGAAAATTACAGCACTGATTACAGAACTATTAAAGTCATTATACACAGATAAAGAAAAAAAAGAGAGACACATTTTTTTTCTCATTTGTAAATGTGTGTGGGTTTGGTTACTATATATATATATATATATATATATATATATATATATATATATATATATATATATATATATATATATATATATATATATATATATATATATATATATATATATATATATATATATATATATATATATGTTTTGTTTTGTTTGTTAATTCAGGAAACCTGATGTACTAAACCAATTGAACCTTTTTGTTATAAGGACAGCTTACCCAAAAATAAAATTTCTCATTAGTTAGTCCAGAGGTTCATCCGGGGGACCTCAAAATTCCTTAAAATAAGACTAAACTAGATTTAAAATATGCTTATATTAATGTCAAGATATTTCTTATTGTAAGTCACCCCCAATCTGTCTTTTCTTTAAATAATCAGGACTCCCTCTTAAAAACCTAAAAACTCCATAGGCATTTATATAGTGATTATAATTATTATAAAAAAAACAAATTATAGAGTAAAGTAGTTAAAATAATTTACCCAAATTGTGTTAATTGTTTGGGCAAAAAGTTTTACAAATATTTTAATACTTTATAAATATTTTATAATATTCTTTTGTGTTCCACAAGATAAAAAAAAACAATGTCTTACATATTTGGAACAGCATAAGTGTGAATAATGTTTTTTTTTTTTTAAACACTGAAATTTTTGTGTATAAAATATCCCTTTAAGGGTTACCAATTTTCTATTTTAATATAAAACTAAAATGCAAAAAGGTTTTTCTGAAGATTAGTGGATGGACAATATCATTATCTCAACACAAGCAATTGAAGTCTACGGGAAAAAAAGCATCACGACAGGAAAGCAAACGTGTGTGAATAATTAGCGTAGGTTTAGCACGTCTTAGTTCTGGCGCTACATCTCAAATGCTACTACGACACTCCTGTTGCCAGGGGCAACCACCTGCTCCAGCGCTCTGGATCGGCCCACACTCACATCTGATCACATCTGCTCGGTCACACCTGTCGCACCTGTCTGGCTCAGAGATTCCGGGCAGGGTGATGAAACGCTGAAGGCTGCAAATATTTTCATTCGTGTTTATCTGAGTAAATACATCCTGTCCAGTATCTCATTGCATTTCCCTTCATCATTATCTGTCTAGTGTTTTCTTCATGTCATTCCACTCCTCCCTCTCTTTTTTTCCCCCACACAGCTCTGTTATTAGCTGACGGTAAGTGTGTGTGTTTATGTGTATGTGTGAGGTAAGATGAGGCCATCTGCAGTAATTGTGGTCTTGTCTGCCTCACTTTCTGGATGAACACACACGTGTGTCTCCAGGTTTGTGTGTGTGTGTGTTGTAACACATGCACGAGAAGATAATATTTGGGTTGCAGGGGATTTTGAAAGTTCATCCCATCTTTCAGGCTTTTTGGTGTGTATTTTTTGTGTGCATTTTGTTCTGTTGTCCTTCTGAATTGCTCGTTTTATAGCACAACTCACACTGGGTTCAGTCGAACAAAGTTTGGCTGTTAATCTATTGTGTGTGTTTGCATGTGTAATCTTCCTAATAACAAAAACTATAATAACAGTTCGCCTCATTCATAAAATAAAAGCGGCACCAATTTCTGTACAAATTTGTTTGTAAAAATGGTGTTACGTAAGTAGTCACATTCGATTCAATGCGACAAGTTACATAAGAATGTCTTTATGAACATTTTACATGAATTCTCTGTCCTTTTGTTTCATCATGAATGAACACTAAATATGCACATGATGTTTAGTTTGAAGTGACCATGTATTAATGAATATTCCAAAGAATTATTGCAAGTGCATAAATCACAAAGTGCTTTAAAAGGGACAAAAAGCCCACTTGTTGTGTAGAGTGTAGAGACAGATGCTGATTGATGCATGTAAGTGATCAGCATTTGTGTATCTTTGATAAACTATTATGACATAATCCAACACAGAAGTTTCCTTTTGTCTCTTTATCTCTTGTAGATATTCCAGACAGGAAGTTTTCATCAGAAGAGGAGGAAGCAAGAAGAATAGCAGAGATGGGAAAGCCTGTATTGGGCGAGCATGCGAAAATAGAGATCATCATTGAAGAGTCGTATGAATTTAAGGTACACACACACAATGCCAGAGAACAGCAGTCTTCGCTTTATGGAATAATTTTCTTTATTCGTATTTATGTTAATGTGATACATTTTGTGTTTTTGTGTGCTTGTTGTAGAGTACAGTAGATAAGCTGATTAAGAAGACTAACTTGGCTCTGGTTGTGGGCACAAATTCCTGGAGAGAACAATTCATGGAGGCCATAACTGTCAGCGCAGGTGATTACCAGCACTGAACAATAAGTATTCAAACCCAAAAAACCCAACCCGTACCCAAAAAATGTTGCTTTTATTCAGCAATTATACTTTTATTCAACAAGGATGTATTAAACTGATCAAAAATACTAATGAAGGCAGTTATAATGTTAAAAAAGATTTATTCTGCAAATTAATTCTGTTCTTTTGAACTTTATATTCATCTAAGAATCCTGGAAAAAGTGTTTCATGGTTTTCACACAAAAAAAAAAATAAATAAATTAAGGAATTGTTTTCAATATAATAATAAGAAGAAGAAATGTTTCATCAGCAGGAAATCAGTATATTAGAATGATTTCTGAAGGATCATTTGACACTGAAGACTGGAGTAATTATGATGAAAATTCAGCTTTACCATCACAAAAGTTACATTTGAAAATAAATTCAAATGGAAAAGTTATTCTAAATTATTTATAATAACTCACAATATTACTATTCTGATCTAATATATGCAGCTTTGGTTACATACCAAGATTGTTTTGAAAAAATACTAGCTACCTCAAACATATGAACAGTAGTGTACTGTAGCTCGTCTCAAAACTCACAGAAACGTACTGAAAGAAACAAAACTCACTTATCATATAAACATACGCTCATGTTCATATTGCACACAAAATGTTCTATTTCTGTTGTGAAATATTACACGGCCCACATGAAAACTGAGCCTACAGATCTCCTACACGGTTCTCTTCCATCCTACAACCTTTCTATATTCTAAACATTTTTACTAAATTGATCTTTTGAGATATCAATAAGAATGTGCTATTATCAGCTCTGTGTGATACGTTTCACTTTGTTTAAATTAATTCCTATAGATTTTCCCCCCAAATCAAAATGGAAATGTCCTACATATTAGTCTTTTATGACCCCGTGTAGAAATAAAACTGCTGCTTTCACAGTGTGTAGCCTTCAGTTACCTTGACTATCAAACAGCCGGTGTTACCAAGGCAACAGGACCCCCAAATCACCATGGTGTCAAATAGATAGCTCTGCTCAGGTATGCAACTTATGTCATGTGGGCGACACCCCAATACTAACATTTTTCATGTTCTTATCTTTCTACTCCCATTCGGCCTGCCTTTCCTTCTTGCTTCCTTTCTTTCTTCCTGTCTTCCTGTCTTTATCTCAGGAGATGAGGATGAGGATGAAGGGGGAGAGGAACGGCTGCCATCTTGTTTTGACTACGTCATGCACTTCCTGACTGTGTTCTGGAAGGTTCTGTTTGCCTGTGTCCCACCCACGGAATACTGGAACGGGTGGGCATGCTTCATTGTTTCCATAGTGATCATCGGTCTTTTGACTGCTGTGATCGGTGACCTGGCCAGTCACTTTGGCTGCACCATTGGCCTGAAGGACTCGGTCACCGCTGTGGTGTTTGTAGCCCTGGGAACATCTATCCCTGGTGAGTTTGTGTATGCTCTTATTTGCCATTTTAAATGGACCATATAATATAATTATGCTACTTTTAGTTTATGGTCAGTAAGAATGACTTTTATTCAGCAGTCGCATTAAATTGACCGAAAGGTAAAGATATTTATAATGTGACAGGATTTCTATTTTAAATGAATGCTGCTCTTTTAAACCTTCTAATCATCAAAGAATCCTCAAAAAAAAAAACTATTAGTTTCCAACAACAAAATTAAGCAGCACAGCTTTTTTCAACATTATAAAAAAAGGTTTCTTGAGCATCAAATCAGCATATAAAAATGATTTCTGAAGGATCATGTGACTGGTGCTTTGCCATGACAGTAATAAAATAATAAAAAGAAAATATTTTTAATTTATTTTTATCAAATAAATGCAGCTTTAAGAGACTCCGTCCAAAAACATTAACATATCTTACTGTGTTTAGTGTTTTCCCAGAGGTCCACATATAATTAATAAAGTTGTTTCTGCCAAAATCAATCATAATTTGGTTTTGTATGACCATTTCAACCCCCTCACTGTCTCTTGAATTTACTGAGGTCAATCTGTCTGACATAAAAAAACTGTGAGGGTTCACAAGTCAGTTGTGCTGCTTAGTTTTAATAAATGCTCCTTATTTAACATACAGTTACAGTATGTGTTTATCATACAATTAACTATATTATGCTCATAAATCAGATTTCTCCTGAATTGCTTGTTAATCATAGATTATTACACTATTTTATGAAGGCATCTACATCACATCTCTCTTTTCTCCTCAGACACCTTTGCCAGTAAAGTTGCAGCGGTGCAGGACAGTTACGCAGACGCGGCTATCGGTAACGTGACCGGTAGTAATGCTGTGAACGTTTTCTTGGGAATCGGTGTGGCCTGGTCAGTGGCTGCCATCTACTGGAACATGCAGGGCCGTGCGTTCGAGGTGCAAGCAGGTTCCCTGGCATTTTCTGTCACTCTCTTCACTATCTTTGCCTTCCTGGCGGTGAGTGTCCTTCTGTACCGGCGCAGGCCTCACATCGGTGGAGAGCTGGGCGGCCCGCGCACACAGCGCATCTTCACAACACTCTTTTTCTTCAGTCTCTGGTTTCTCTACATCCTTTTCTCCAGTCTTGAGGCTTACTGTCATATAAAGGGCTTCTGAAGAGAAGAGATGGGGTGGGAACGGGTGGGGGTTGGAAAGAGATATATGGGAGGAAACTTCTATCTGTAAATGACAGACTAAGAGCTAAGGAATAATTCAGAAAGGTCGCTAAGCAGGCATGGATTTGAGCTTTAAAAAAGGAGATTTATTCTTCAGATGCCTTCACGCTGAAGATGAAGAGTGTGAAACATTTCTCTAAGGGGTGGGACAGTCTTAACCTGGAGTCGGAGCTTTTCACAGTCTATATTTTTCTCAACACCTGCTGAGAACGACTTTTTTGTAATGAAGTATTTTGGGAAAAAAATGCATAAAAAATAACAAAAAGAATTAAAGGATACAAAGGACTATTTTCAAATCTGCTTCCAGGATTATAAATAATATTTCAACAAAAAAAATTTAAATATATGACTACATGGAATCTGTTATTGAGTGACATTTTTGATGGACCCATAACGTTATTATTTATTTTTTTCCTTGTTTAGTTTGGTAAGAACTCACAGAGATTACAGCTTTTACCATCAGGTCCCAGCTAGGGAGAGTGGCTCGGAAACACAACGCTGAGTAGACAAACGGAGAACAGAGATGAATATGAACAATGGCTGAACACTGCATTTTCTCCCTGATATTCCTGTATGGATACAATCTGCTTCCATATTTTTTCTGTATTTTTGTGTATTTCCTTGCCGAGTGTTGTTATTTCAAGAATCATGGAAGCTTCAGAGGGTTGCAGAAGAACAGAATGCAAAAATTTATACAGGGGGAAAATGAGGCCTTTCTTTGCAATTGAACATTCATCAAAATGAATCACTAGTGTATTTTCTGATAACACCGTGGAAGAGAGTGCACTGCATCTGCTATTACAGTTGTTTTTTTTGTTTGTGTTTCAGTCTTTCAGTGTGGTTGAACAAACATAAAGCACCCCTGAAGAAATCTCCCACCCCCACTTTACCTTAGTGAGTCCCTCTATATGGAGTCACATGACCATTTTACCAGGAACTCCTTAAGTGCGCATCTAAACAGTGTCTGAAGTGTCAGTGATCGTTGGTGGTGAATTCTGAGTATTTTTCATTGGGTCCTTTAATGTGGTTTGTAATGTTTACTGGCCTTCAGTCCAGGAAAGACTGATAATGGATCAGTACAAACAGATTAATTTAACGTAGTGATGAGAGTTTTTTGGATTTCAGGAAGCAGTAGAGAAATTTTTGGCAAAAGTTTAAATAAATGGTTCACCTAAAAATTTAACATTGGCTGGGAATGCACTCACCCTCAGACCATCCAAAATTGTACATTAGATGAGACACTTGCTCACCAATGGATCCTCTGCAGTGAATGGGTGCCATCAGAATGAGAATCCAAACAGCTGATAAAAACATCACAATAATCCAAAAGGAATCCAAATGACTCCAGTTCATCATTTGATTTCTTGTGAAAATCTGCTGTTTGTAACAAACAAATCCATCGAAAACAAATTTTTACTTTAAACTGTCACTTCTGCCCTAGAGTGTGAGTACATTTTCAGCAGTTTTTCATTTTGGGGTGAATTATTCTATTAAAAACCAGTCATCAATTCATCTGACTGACTAAAGTGTTTCTGTGCCTATTTTTGCTGTAGTGAGCTGAAAAGCAATGAAGTGGGTGGGATTTCTGTATTATTTGGGGAAGGGATGTCATAAAGAATTGTTTAGGATGGCCAATAAGAGCCCAGAACCAAAGAACAGAACTTAGACTGCCACCCAGAAGCTGCAGTGGTTCTCTGGGTTAGTGAGCTTTCCACCCTTGTATGTTCGTACAACTCCTACATTTTGTGTGTGTGTGTGTGTGTATGTGTGTGTGTGTTTTGACATGTTTCTTGTTTGCTCATTTCAAATACAGGCCAAATCAGTTGTATCCAGGACACCAGTGCTGGGAATACAACAACTACATATGTACTTCATTTTTATTATGTTTACATTCAAATACAGTACAGCTGTGTATGTATTGCTTGTGGGTGAGGGTAGTTGAAAACACATTTATTGTCTAAAAATCCCTTCATCCAAATTGCAAATGGACCTGCTGGCATCGCTTCAGCCTGCTCTGTGCTTCCTACTCAGTGACTACTCAGTTCATAATCAATGTTTTACAGAAAAACGTACAAAAATCTGCTCTTTATGACTCATACAGGCTCATGTTCATTAATTTTTAGTGTTTGAACTTGTTGTATGCAGAAAGGCAGGAGTGTGTATTAGCTTAGCTAAACCACAAACACTTTCTTTATCCACACACAATGACATTGCGAGCATGTACTGCCTACACAGACAGCTTCATTTACATCTACTATATGCAACTAATTATGTTGCTTTCTAAGATGCTTTGTTTTGGTGGTGTTCGTTAAGGAAAATATCTTATTTTCCAAAAAGTATTGTTAAAAATGTTTAATAGTCTAATTTAAAATGTGCCCCCCCCACCCCCCAAAAAAATCTATAAGTAATTTATATTACCTGATATGTACACTACCATTCTGACAAGTCAGTAAGATTTTTTCTTTGTTGGTTTTTTAAATATAAATAATTTTTAATTTATTCACAAATGTATTATTTATATTAATTGATCAAAAGTGACAGTAAAGACCATTAATGTTACAAATAAGTGCTGCTTAAAATTTCTAATCATCAAAGAATCCTGGAAAAACTGTATAATGCTTTACACAAAAATATTAAGCAGTGCAACTGTTTTTGACATTGATAATAATAAGACGTTTTTTATTATATTAAAATAGAACATTTTATTTCAATTGTAATAATTTCAATACATAACTGCTTACTGCATTTTTGACCAAACAGATGCAGCCTTGCTCTGTATTTTTTATGCAATCACATTTTTATCTTAGCAACATGATAACAGCAAACTCCATTGAATCATTTATGAGTCGAGACCACTGATATAGATCAGTGGTCGAGACACCCAAGGAGCACAATTTAGTACATGATTTGCTGCCAATGTAAAGTGTTCCAAATCAGTCACTTTTGATGTTCCCTGTGTAGGCAGTAGACAGCAAGGCAGCTCACAAGGTTCTGGAACACAGCCACTCACACACCTCATAAGCTGTTCTGTGCACCAGTATTAGGCATGATTAAAAAAAATGTAAATGAAGAGAAATATAATTAACACAGTATTCAGCTTGAATGCTCTGCTATTTTCAGCGAACCACTTGTATTCTGCCAACATGTGTTGTTGATTGTGTTTGGTGTGAGTCAGTGGGCAGCTAAAGTAGATCACAGCAGATATTCACCACATCTGTGCACATGTGTGCATGTGTATTTTTGAGATGGTTGGTGGTAAAATAGCAGTCTTATGAACCTTCTTTGCCAGTTTGGCTGACTTGGCTTATGGTCACGCTCAGAGTTCGGCTTTAACTTAGTGTGTTTAGGACTCTGTATCAGCCTGGATCAGATCACACACACACACACCTATGCACTCACACATGCACACTTGAGTTAACTAAACATTACTGAGGGTTATTATGAATATTGGGGTGGGCCTTCATATAGGATGGTTGAGCATGAAAATCAGCTGCAACTACCAGCTTTGAACTTTTTCTACTGCCAGCTAACACTTCCAGCTGTTTAGATGCAGGTGAACTGGTTTACAAGAGATTTCAGATGATGTCACTTATAACCGTAAAGTCACACAAGTCTTATAAATGTATCAGGGGTCTGAGTCTCTCTCTCTCACACACAAACACACTCCTCTTCAGCCTGGTGATGAAGCAGATGGTGGTTATATTCATCTATTGTTGTTTTCTTTCTTTTTGTTTTGTTTTTTACTCTTCTCTCACCAAAAAAAAAAAAAAAAAAAAAAATGTTTTATTTTCAGGGAATTATGCATGAAATTTACCTTAATTTATGTCCGCTGATTTATTTTGAATTCTTTTGGTCAACAGAAAAATAAAAAATAAAATGTATTTGAAAAATCTGATATCAGTTTGGATTCATTTTATCTGGTCTAAGTATTTCCATCAGATTGTGCCACATTGTCACCGACAGTTACAAATGTATCTCATTTGATCATAAAATCACATTCTTGCTATATTAGTAGGGTAACAATTGAGGTAACTGAATATATAATTAAGTACATTTTAACCTCACACTTTAGCCTTCTTAGCAAAAACTTTTTTTTTCATAAGTCATGGGTGGGGAAAGTTGTCACGCGTGTTATAATAACATAAATACTGATATTAAAACACATTTCTTAAATACGATGTTTGTGTGATAAAGATTTTTTTATTATTATTATTATTGCATGGATTATTTTTGTTGCTGGATTTTTTTTTTCATAATTATTTTCCTGATTGTGGCATGTTGTTTAAAGTCGTATAGAGTATGTACAAAAAGCTATTCACTGGTGTAAATGTGTGACAACTAACCCCAATCTAGTTTTATAAACTGATCTCCTTGTCCCTTTCAAAGAAAATGTGCTAAAACAAGCTACTAACGGTATTTTGGACTATTTGTTGTGTCAGAAATGTATTGATCTTTCTTCTCGACTCAACCTTTTTCTAGTGCGACGGCGCGCTGTCCAGCCCCGTGGTGCTGAAATGATTCTCCCGCATTTGCTGTGATGGAGATTTAGTGGGCGGGTCTAATAAAGAGGAGAGACGATTGATGCACCACTGCGTCAATCAAAGCAATCAGGAATTCGTTAACACACTGGAATCGTGCTGGGACTGGGAGGGGTTGAATGCTGGCTCAGGAGAGGATGAGGGGTGCGGGACATTGTTGTAGTCAATTACAGCAAAATGTGGCCTATGTTCGGGACCGAAAGATCATCTAATGATCATCTAACGTGCAGCAGGTCTGGAGCTCGTTGAGGCGAGAGGTTTCTCGGATTAATTGCTACTAATGCTGCGGCTTTGCGCCCGGTCTTGAGTCCTGCGACAGGTGAGGAGCTGAACCGGGGCGGGTCTCCCTTATGGATCGGCAGCATGGATGCTTTCAGTTTCCCCTTTAACAGCAGCGGCGACCCGGACAGCAAAGACGGCGATGAAGCCGCAGAGCCCTGGCCGGGAGCTTGTCTCCTCGGGATTGGCCCTGAGGCGGTGGCGACCCCGTCCGGAGCCGGATACTGGACCGCTGTGTTCGATTACGAAGCTACCGCCGAGGATGAGCTCAGCCTGCGGAAGGGGGATCGGGTAGAGGTGCTGTCCAAGGACTCGCTGGTGTCCGGGGATGAGGGGTGGTGGACAGGTGTGATCGGGGACCGGGTCGGTATTTTCCCTAGTAACTACGTGAGTAACGACATCTCGGAGAAGATTCGGGACACGCCGCAGGCCTATTGCGATTATTCGTTGCCTCGGTTACACTGTAAGTAACCTTATACCTTATATGTAGGCCTACTACATAAACATATAATACATTTACCTTCGTAGTATGCTTTATGTATTGGGTTTAGTTGTTGTGCCCCACACTAATCAGTAACCACATTAACTTGTACTGCACATGTTCTCCATCTAACGTTACTGAGGGGGGAAAAATCCCTAAACCAATCTAAGATAGTTTGCTGATCTTCCATCATGTCTAAATTGGAGTTCTGGCCTCCCAACCTGACTAGTTAAGAAGTCCCAAAAAACCCTCTAAATTCAGTCAACTGACTATGTTAGAAGACTAAGACCAAACAAGCTTAGACATGGTAACAGGTTTCAGGCTGTCCCAAAATGGTCTTTAGCTGGTTTATCAGCACTTGTTTTCCAAAAACCAGCTGATATCTAGTCAGAGATTGACTATCAGCTAACAGCTGTCATGTTCCAAAAGACTGCTACAATCTTAAAGGAATAGTTCACCTTAAAATTATAATTTTGTCATCATTTACTGACCCATATTTACTCCAAACCTGAATGACTTACTTTTATCTATTTGCAACACAAAATAAGATATTTTGAAAACAGGATTGGGCCCCATTGACTTCACTGTATGGTCAAAAAAAACCTGAGACATTTTTCAAAATATTTTTCATTTTGGGTGAATGTTCCCTTCATATGGATTTTCCAGCAGCCTCCTCACATTCAGATTCAAGTCAGGCACTGATTTTTATTGATGGGTCTCATTCCAATTCATTCCAGCGTTATTCAGTGCAGTGCACATCTCGATTCGTATGCCACACCAGACTCCGTAAAACATTTTATTGGTGGCAAGGTTTTTCCTCATACTTTAGGTCATATAGTGTGTTTGTTGATAAGGGGTCTTCCTTTAATTATTTTTATGCAAATTTAATGTGTGTTTGTGTTGTGCTCTATGTTTGAGATTTAGAAGCATATCTGCTATGTTTTGCATCCTTCATGCTCTCTGTTATCATCTTAATGCCCTTGTGTTATCAATTAATTATTTAAAGTAAACAGGACACATCTGTAGCAGTGTTTTTAACCTATATTCTCTCTTTCTCTTCAGTTCTTCAGATAGATTTCAGTGAGCTGGTGCTGGAGGAAATGATTGGGGTTGGAGGTTTTGGAAAAGTGTACCGTGCCATTTGGAAAGGGAAGGAAGTGGCAGTGAAAGCAGCTCAACGGGACCCCGATGAGGATATATCGCAGACACTGGAGAGCGTCCGTCAGGAGGCCAAGCTCTTTGCCATGCTAAAACACCCTAACATCATGGGCCTTCTGGGAGTTTGTCTGCAGGAGCCCAACCTCTGCCTAGTGATGGAATATGCACGTGGTGGGCCGCTCAACCGGGCCCTGGCTGGGAAACGCATCCCTCCAAGCATACTGGTGGACTGGGCGGTACAGATCGCACATGCCATGCTGTACCTGCACTGCCAGGCCATTGTACCCGTCATCCACAGAGACCTCAAGTCCAGCAACAGTAAGATATTATTAGACCCTATGCCAGGCATTTTAAAAAGTTTTAGTGCCAAGTGCACAAAATTATTATAATCTCCTTTCTAGGGCCCCTCATCCTAAAATATAATGGCAGCCATATAATTTCAAGTAGAAATATACATTTGTACATATTATAAAGAGAATAAATTTTGTTTCTAAAATAAATTAATAGGATAATATAATTTATATTTTGATATATTTTATGTAAAGAAAGCAGAGTATTTATTTTATATTAAGTTGATAGTGTATCTTAAATATATTTCCGTTTTCTTTCTGCCCACTATTAGAATAATGTAAGATGTACGAACCTTTAAAACGATTTGTTTTCAAATTTAGTATACTAGGACTTTCAATGGAATTAAATAAGTTTTCAATAAATGTTTAAAAAGTAAAATGAAAATGAATGAAACAGAAATAATCTCAAATGTATTATTATTAGTATTTTGTTAACATTTAATTCTGAGATATTCAGATAATTAATACCAAAAGTTAAAATGGTAACTTTGACAACTTTAAAAATAATAATAATAATTTTGCAAAACCTTTTTTTTTGTTCTCAGATTTCCCCCAACACCCCTTTGTGGCCCCAGATTTGAAAACTCATGGAACATGGAGCAGTTTTATTGTCTGCTTTTTTCATGTGTATGTGGTTGTTTGTGTATTGTAATGTATTAATGGAAGGAGTGTGTGTTGGTGTGTGTTTTTGTAGCTGGAGGGCTTGGCTGGTGTATTGGCTCTCTAAATGTGTGTAAGTGGTTTGTAATCCTGTGTTTGGCAGTTGACTTGTCTGATTGGATCCTGTAAACCCAAAGCATTTTACAGAGGATTTGCTCTCACCTTCACTCCCTGCCACTTGATTGGCCTCTCGAAGCATGTCCTGGCCTCTCATAGGCCATTTAGTTATGTTTAGGATAGGACCTTGCTGACAATTGGATGATGTAGTTCAAAGATAAGTCTATAAGCTTTTCATTGGCTGTGTTATGAAAAACTAAGTCATTTAATTTTAATAACCCAAACTTAGACAAAAACACGCATAATGTCACAGCCAAGTTGTGATGTACATAAAGAAGCATTTGAACTGTAAATCTACTCAACCAACCATCACTGGATTTAATTCATTACCTTTTTCATTCATGTAATACAATGTTCTAATGAGGTTTAGAGTTGCCGAAGTTGTTACAGTGACAGCTTTGACCAATTCAGCACCACTCTGGTGGACAGCTCTTATACAAAGCTGGCTGTCATTTAAATGCCAAACCTCTGTTTCATGTACTTCATCATCACTATTGACATTAACTCCGTCCCACAGTTCTGATTCTGGAGCGTGTGGAGAATGATGATCTGAGCAACAAGACTCTGAAGGTGACAGATTTTGGTTTGGCTCGGGAATGGCATCGGACCACCAAGATGAGCGCGGCGGGGACGTATGCCTGGATGGCCCCTGAGGTCATACGCTCCTCTACCTTCTCCAAGGGCAGTGATGTTTGGAGGTAGGTGCAAAGAAATGTGTGTGTGTTTGTGTGTGTGTTTGTGACCTAGCTATACTAAAGGCAAGTTATTCCACATGGCAGCCATCTTGGCTTCAGCATCTTATACTGTCCCTGTGTAAAAAAAATAACACAATTCATTTGAGAATATTCTCCAGAAATGTCATAAAGGTTAAAATAAACTTCAAAAACATATATTGTTTATGAAATGTCCATACAATGAAATTAGATTAGTTTTTGATTAGTCTGTAGTTTCTGTCATTTGCTATAAATACTATATGAAATCTTTTTTTTTCCATATAGTATTTGTTTTTTTACAATTTGTATGTGTATGTATACACACACATACAAACACACACACAGTTTACCTTACAATTACCTTATTATATTTATTATATAAATATATATATAATGGGAGCAAATCATACAGTTGTAGCACGACTTGTATAACCAAAGTACAGTTTTATTTATCAAACTATAGGTCTCAGATAGCAGTGTCCAATAAAGGTTTTGGTTACCATGGTAACAAACAAATGGCGTCATTAGCCCAGTTTTTGGTGCTGTGCTGTGCTTAGCTATTAGTGTCTGAATTTTGCTTCTCATCACAAGTTCTGATTACAGAGTACAGAAGAGGAGTGATGGATAGTAAAGAGATATAAATAGAAAGCTTCTCGATACGTGTCAAAGCACTGTGGTGCTTAATTTCTTTAGATACTTTGTTCTCTACCTGCATTAACAAGGTGTGATGTGTCTGTTGTGTCTGTGTGGCTGCAGAAACAGCTGGTTGTACTCCGTTTTAATTTACTGTTACTGTAAGTTGAAATCTACAGTAATATATATATATATATGTATATGTATATGTATAATTTATAGTGTTTTTTAGTGTTCATTTATAGCCAAACTGTACCAAACCTTTTTTTTTTCACCAAACAGTTGCTCATGTCTTTCTGTCTTTTCTATCAGGATTCTTTCAGACTGTCAACAAGGCAAATCTTTTTTGCCCAGTTTGCCACTGAAGCACATATTTTACATTTTGAAAGAATATGACACTACAAAGACACATTTTGAAATGTTAATACAAGGTTTTCTGTTTACTTGGGAACACAATACCTGTCATCCATTTTATAGTGTTGCATTTTTATAGAATTCTGCTAGTTACTGCACAAAAAATGTTGGTGACAGCTTGTTACATTAGTAGTTTTGTTTAAACTTCAAACTCTCTGTCTGTCTGTCTCTTTCTCTCAGTTATGGTGTTTTGCTGTGGGAGCTGCTGACAGGAGAGGTTCCATTTCGTGGCATTGATGGTCTGGCAGTAGCTTATGGTGTGGCCATGAACAAACTGTCCCTGCCGATCCCCTCCACATGCCCTGAGCCATTTGCCCGGCTGATGGAAGGCATGAAAATCTCATATACAACAGTTCTACTGTAACATATTAACTTAAGAACTGTATCTAACTAAATTAAAATACTGTCATCATTTACTCGACCTCCAAAAGTGACAAGTCAGCATAACAAGTATCAAAAACCGGCAGCTATGCTTGCCAGAAATTCACCATAAAAAGTACTTTGACATTGTTTGTAGTATTGGGACGCCTTAATATTTTACAACGTTAAATAAATAAATAGAACAAAATAAAATACTATATAAAATATATATACAGTTTATTTTAAAAACTTTTTAATAATGAAGTAATACTAAATAGAAGTAATTTAGCTCTTAAGGTTAACATAAAATTTTCATTTTTGTTCGAACTTTCTTTTAAATTGAATAAGTTTGAAGACAATATATAGAAGGCTCATTGTCCCACTCACACCCCATCTCTGAGTGCTCAGCTGGTGTTCTTTTCAGCTGACTGTCAGTCTGAGGTGTTTGTTTTTCTCACCTGCTGTAGACTGCTGGAATGTGGACCCTCATGCAAGACCCCTCTTCACCAGTGTTCTAGACCAGCTGACGGCTATCGAGGAGTCAGGCTTCTTTGAAATGCCGGCAGAATCCTTCCAATCCCTGCAGGATGACTGGAAGCTGGAGGTTCAGGAGATGTTCAGCCAGCTCAGAGCCAAAGAGAAGGTTTACGTGTTCTCAAAAGCTGTCTAAATAAGGACATACCATTGACTTTTTTTTATATATAAAACTATAAAAATACATTGTACTACTGAATAATTCAAACACTTTGCCTCAAAGCCTCAAAGAAAACCTTTTGTATTTTTAAAATAAAAAAGCATATACTTATCAAAAGTTTGCGATTTAAAAAGGTTTGCTTTTTATTTGATCACAAATACAGTAAAAGCACATATGTTGGGAAATATTGTTACAGTTTAAACAAATAGTTTCTGTTTTCTTATACTTTAAAATGTAATTTATTCCTGTGCTGCTTAACAGTTTTTGTAGAAACCGTGATAAATTAAGATTATTTGATATTTAGAAAGCATTTATTTGAGATTGAAATCTGTTGTAACATTGTCTTTTATGTCACATATTTCATAAATTTAATGCATGGAAGTATTAATTTCTTTCAATACAATTCTTAAATCACTCACACTTACTAAGTAAAAGTAGCAAAAGAACTTTAATTTCATCTTGAAATATATTAATCAGAAAAAGTATCAGGACACAGCAGTCAAAAGATTGAGTAAACATTTTATTTGCAGTCTAATCTCTGTTCAATTTACTGTTGTGGTGGTAATGCTCATTAAACTCCTTAATGGATGTGTGCCAAAAGAATTTAGCAGATTATACACACTACATAGAGCACAATGATGAGTAGGCTGGATCTCACAACTTCTCTGTCTTGCTGTAGGAGTTGAGATCCTGGGAGGAAGAACTGAGTCGTGCAGCTGTACAGCAGAAGTACCAGGAAGAGGCTTTACGGCAGCGGGAACAGGAACTGGCAGAGAGAGAAATTCACATTCTGGAGCGAGAGCTCAATGTCATCATTCACCAGCTGTACCAAGAGAAACCACAAGTTCAAAACCGTCATGGAAAGTTCAGGTGCAGTCGACTCAAACTGCGTGATGGGAACCGCATCAGCCTGCCCTCTGGTTAATATTTCATAGTATTAAATGAAGAATTCATACAAATAGCAGTACTCAGTACTTTGACTATTTTATTTATACTCCTTGCTCTTAAATAAATTACAGTAATTGAAGCATTTCTCACTCTTTGTCTGTTATCTTGGAGTTTTTCACAGTGTATTGTGGAATTGCCTGAATGCAAGTTTATGTAAAATTAATGTTTGTTTATATAATGGTATGTATATGTTTCAGATTTCCAGCATAAGATTACAGTCCAAGCTTCTCCTTCTTTGGACAGGAGGTGGAGTCTCTTGGGCAGTAACTCCACCCCTCCAAACAGCCCCTCTGTTCTGCCACGCCTCCGAGCAATCCAATGTAAGTGTGTTCATGGATCTGTTTGATTTTGTGTATATAATTGTGAATATTTGGGTCTGTATATGGCCAAGTTCTTGATATAGAACATCCTTCATGCTGACAGTGACCCCTGGGGTTGGAGGTCAAGCCTGGGGTCGTAATGCTGCTGCATTCCAGTATGACGAAGAGGAGGAGAGGAAGACTTGTAAGAAAGGCAGAACGCAAAGGGAACACAGCGCTGATGAGAGGTGTGCGTTTATGTGTGTTTCTAAACAAAGCATAAACCTTTATCAAATGTTTATTCAATAACAGCATGTATTCCTCACTCAGTCTGAGGACTCCTAAAGAGGACAGTCGGCAACGTTCCTGCAGTGCTCCAAACCTGCGACGTTCCCCCAGACACAGTCCTGCTGTTCCTGGCGTGTGCAGCCTGGCAGAGATGGGTAACAATCACATTACACTTGATTTTTGGATTCGGAATGTTTTCTTTTTAGAATCTCCATTTGTAATTTTTGCCTATACTACCTCCTAGATGCAGTCACAATAATACTGATGCACTGGACTTCACATAGAGAGAGAACTGACTGCGATTTTTAAAAGTCGACATGAAATAGAAATACAACGTCAATTTTCTAAATGCATCTTATTGATCTTATTGTGAAAAAATAATCCACAAATAAATTCAGTAATTCAAGTTAAAATTCCAATTCTGCAACCTGTGGATTCTGGAAAAATGTACATTTTTGCCCAACTCTGTGTCACAAGGCCATGCACTCCTAAGTGGATACTTTCAATCACATAACATTGAAAATTTGTGACGCTGACATTATGTTGGCATCATTGCATCATGCTGATGAAATGTTTTCATTATTTTGACATTTCTGTCATCTCAATAATAATAGACTAGTTTAAGCTCATCTAATGAGGCAGAAATGTCACAGAAATGTCACATATTTTTAACATTATAATATAAACAACAAAGGGAAAAAAAACATAGATCAAAAAACTTCATCATGTAACTGACAAGATGTGAGTTATGGTAGTTATGGTGCAACATTGTGAAATCTTTCTCTCGCCACCCGTCTCTGTAGAAAATGAGGACTGCTGCTTCCACTCAGAGTCAGCTGACTCCCCTGGCCAATCATACCTCTGCATCCCATTCCACAGGGATGGATCCACTGTGGACAGTTACGGCATGGAGTGTGGCATAACTGGAATGGATCCTGATGTTTCCCCCAGTTATACACGGCGGAGCCCCAGTGGATGCCGTAGATCAGAACTGGTGTTGCTGAGCTGCGGGGCGGCTCTGGCTGCTGTCAGTTTAGGTCAAAATCTATTGGACCTGGTGCGTGTGGAAGAGAGTGTACGTCCGCGATGGGAAGGGTTGTTTCACCGTACCGGGGGTCAAAGTCATGGCGCCAGTCCCCCCACGCGCAAACTGTTCAAACGGGAAAGCCCCCGTCGCCCTCCCCCTCTCCCCACATCTCTCACACTCCTGTCTCATTCATCTGTGTCTGATTGTAACTCAACCCGTTCTCTCCTGCACTCTGACAGTGAAGAGCTGCTTGTGCTACATCCACCTATGCCCCTTGCTCCGCTCCCTAGACAGACCCCACCTCCACTGAACCCACTGGTTATAACCCATCTGGAGAGCTTTAAATGCCACCCTTGGCAGTCTCTGACGCCCACACACTTGCCCTCTGTGCCTATTGCTGCCTGCAGGCTTCATCGTACACCTTCAGATGGCGCGATAAATATGGGGTGCCCACCGCTCCCTAACAACCACAATCCCACCCCTACCACACCCTCCAAAACAACAGGTGAGAAATTAATGCAAACCTCTGGGTCAATGACAGGATGCTTATGTTTTTGCCTGGATATTAATAAAAAAAATAGGCTTGGTACTGTTCTGATATAATAAAGAATAAGTCTCAATAGAAGAATGCCATTCTTAAAAATGAACTCTTATTAGGTAGTTTGGCATCATCTTTCATTAATATTTATTCAGAAAAAAAGCAACTTTCTTGTTTATTCATATTAAAATATTCCTCAATTAATATTTGTAAAATAATAATTGTTAACTTTTTTGTTTCAAATAGTTGTCAAAGTCATGCGGCAACCAACATGCCAAACATACAGAAATATATATATATATTTTAGGACTTTGACTGTTTCAAAATCACAAGTCTTTTAAAATTAGATTCATTAATTGTCATATTAATTCATATATTATAAATAAATACAAATATAATATATATATATATATATATATATATATATATATATATATATATATATATATATATATATATATATATATATATATATATATATTAAACTAATCCATTACATCCTCAGTGGATCTGACTCTTGTTCACACTTTCATTCAACTACAAAACACCTGCATTGCTTACAAGAAATTTGTTGTCACTACAGCTGCTCAAGCACGGAGAAAATGGTGGACAGCGTACAACTGACTGATGGGCAGAAATATACAAATATGGGACAGACCGTTAGCGTTCCTGGGTGGGGCCTGAGCAGTATGACGGTATGATGGATGACTTGATAATTGAGACTGTTTAAGTTTTTGGGGGGATTAAAAAAAAAAGAGAAGTGAATGGATTTGTATCATTGTGGGGTGGTTGTGTACATACACTGATAAGACACATTTGTATTCAAACAACATGTAAAAGTGAATTTTGCATCCTATGCCCCCTTTAAATGAACACAACAACCCCTTAATTAACACAACAAGTGGTTTGAATTCATTTTACATAAATTGATTCAGTTCATAGCTATAATTTGTTTTCATTTTGTGACTTCTGTAATGCTGTTTGTGCAGTGACTCCGTGGTACTTAAGTGTGGACCACTCAGAGGTGCCCCGACTTCCTGATCCAAATCTTGGATCTTCCCACCTACGCCCATGTTAGCACTTCCTACCTGAGCGTCCCAAGACTCTGGACTTCCTGGGTAGGCCCCGTACTTGTCCACGAGCTCGCTGTGGATCCCAGTGGGGTGAATCTCCCACCCACACGTCCAGCACTTAAACGCAATCGACTGTGAAGTTTGGAGGAGGTGTGGCTGTCCTGCCTACACCAATGGAACCACCAACCCCCGGTTCCCCTTGGGACCAACTGGATAAAGGACAATAAAGGGATGGGACACGGTCTCTCTCATCAGATCCCAGAGACTCACCTTGCAGAGTGCGATCAGGGTTTTGCTCCTGATTTCACCCCTCTCTCATAATTTAATCCTACTTGGTATCAGATGTAGCACTTAGACTATCAAGTCAATGCAAGGGGGAATTCTGGATACCATGGAGAACAAAACCCTGCTTAAACCAGACTAAGAATGTTTCTTTACCTTCAGCAAACTTTAGATTAAAGATGGTCTCCAAGCCTGGTCAAGATGGACAACTGTTCGCTCAAGTGCCCAAAACCCCTCTTAAACCATCCAACAGACCAACTATATTGGACTAGAAGACCATCTAAGACCAGCAAACGAACTTGGCCTGGTTGGAAAGGTTTTTTTTTCCCCGTTTTTTTTTCCGATGTGTATATAACTATTCTCTATGTTAAGAATTGATCTTAGTGATATGGATTAATTACCCTGCATAAACCAAAGGTGCTTGGTTTTGCATAATCCAGATGCTGTTCTGGTCTAAACTATTCAATATTCAATTTAATATTACAGATTTTCAACACACACGTATACTCCTCAGTTTTTTTTTGTCTCACTTTCCAGTTTAAATATCTAAACATTCTTAAATCAAGATACATTAACTTGGGAATCAAAATTACTTAAGATTTTAAGTCCTGTTAGAAAAGAGAAAAAGAAAAAAAGAAAAAAAGTTAATCAGATTTTTAAATTTTTTTACAGAAACGATTTAGTAATTTTGCTTCTAAAACGTTTTTGTCTTTATTTAAGAATGTTTAGATATTTATTCTGGGAAACAAGACAAATATACTGAGAAAGAATATGTGTTTTTTTTTTTTTTTTTTTGCAGAGTGGGGCCTAACTGTTTGAAAAACTCTTCTTGAGTAATGTCAATCGAATCTCCAGCGGGAATAATAAGCTATCATATAAAAATACAGTCCAAATGTTTCTTTAATTGCCGGACTGATTTCTGAGTGCTATAGAAAAAAAGTACAGGGTCTGCAGCTTTTTTTATTTGCAAAAAAAAACTTATTTTTTTATTCTTACTGATAGTGTATTATCTCAGCTGTCCTGCTGCACTGTATTGACTTCCTCTCTGTATGTACTGTACACAGCTCTGCGTGTTTATAGTAGATTTAGCTCCCTGAACACGGCACTGAATTAGCTGGGGAATATTGGACAGTTTATTTCTGGTACTCTTTGCAGTTTTCAGGTTTTATTTGTCATACATGATTCAGATTGTACACCTTTAGAAATGCTTCTTCCAGTCTCATGAATGTATAGTTCTGTCATACTTGTCATATTTAGACCATTCGAGATCACACATTTTTTTGTGGTTTTCACTGTAGCATGAAACACATAGTCTTTACAAATAATATGCTTGTTTAGTGACCTCTTCACCATCCAAACCACCAGAATTAAACATGGGGAAACATCTTTAAGAGAAAGGTTTTTATTGGCAAAGAATTTATTGGCTCTAAATTTGCAGCTATACAATAATCAGGTACATTATTGCAGTCTTTCGGAGTTGTGCATTGGCAGTATGTGTGGTGTGATGAGTATGTGTGTGTGTGTGTGTGCTGTTATGCATGCAATTCAATGTAACTGGTGGTTTTCAAGGTGTACGTACATTGAATTTTGTTGGACATTTTTGAGAATTCATATTGAAGTAGTTTTACATTTTTAGTAGGTTTTTTTTGCTATATTTGTTAATGTAAGTTTACACATATTTATTTATTTAAATTATTATTATTTTTGACAAATTGCTAAGAAACTTTTCTGTCTGAATTTCTGGACATGTTCAGACATGCAAGGTGAACATTCTTTTGCTCATATTCACAGCAGTGTTATCCTCCGTCTCTCAATCCAGTCTTTCAACTCTACACTGGCAAAAATGTCCTCTAAAAGACAAAACAAAAATTTTTAGCCAAAACACAGTAGTGCTTGTTTCTGTCTACCCATTTCTTTCACCTGAAACCAGATTTAGAACCTAATTTTTCATGCACATAACAAAATGAACTAGCAGTAGAATGCAGAGTACTGGCAAGGAAATTTGGCTGACGAACTTTCACTTCATTCCATCTGGATGTGGAACAGGGTGTATTTTTCTGGCTTAAAGGAATGTGTAGCCATCATCAGTAGCATCTGCTATCATTTATCAGCACAATCACTGTTGTCCTGAAGAGCAGGTATTTTGGGTTCAGACGCTGCTGTTATGAAACTTGTACTTGCACCTGAGCACATTAGACTTGTGTAAGAGCTGAATTAAAGCCCTGAAATGCTGAGATGTGGTGTTTTGTGACTGACTGTCTTGGGGTAGAGTACTAGAGGATGATTTACACATATTATTATAATCATCACAGCAGGTGAATGAGACTAGACTAAATGCATTCTCTGTTTCACTTAACATAAGCATTAAGAAAAGACAACCCCATTATTTTTCCATGCACTAGTCTCGTTTAAAACTAGTAAATGGAAAACATCCAAAAATACACATTTAAGTGTTTGTTTTATTACTTTATCTGTTTGAATCTGTAGATTACAGTAATGTATTTTAAAAGATTTTCTTAAAAAAAAATTTTTTTTCATGCACCGAGCCAGAAATCTCTTCTCCCCTTCACTTACGTACACCAAACTTTCCCATTTAAAAAAAAAACAACAGTATTCTAAAGTTTGTTATTTATATATAATTCATCAAAATGTTGAATTTATTTTGTGGCAGTGGACAGTATTTTCTGATTTATGGAAGGGATCAAAATATATATTATATAAAACAAGAATTTAAAAAATAAAAAAATAAACATTTTGAACCTGGGTTTATTTAGTGTTCAGATTTCTGTTCTGGGCATTCTGGGGTCAGTCGTGGCCTGATGGTTAGAGTCGGACATGTAACCCAAAGATTGTAGGAGGGGGATGTGAATGGATTGTAGGATTGTAGGTGGGGGGAGTGAATGACGAGTGCAAGGCCCCCAAACTGCTCCCTGCGTGCCACAGCACATGGCTGGCCACTGCTCTCTCTCTGTGTGTGTGTGTGTGTGTTCACTACTCACTGCTGTGTGTGTGCACTTTTATGGGTTAAATGCATAGCACAAATAAACTGTTAAAAAAACAATCAATGTACTGTTAATTATAGATAATAATTATAGATATGTGGGACTTATTTAGTGTGAGATTATTGCTCTGTAGCAATACAGCTTCACTGGCTCTCATAACTGCAATACGAAATACTTCATCAGCAATTTAATGTAATTTAAACATTCAACAGATTAAAATTTCATTCTTCTGTTTTACACAGATCTGTCTAAGCGAGCATGTCTAGGACACCATCCCCATCTGTCTCCAAGAATGATTTCTGTGCAACCTCACCATAGCAACCAGAATGGAGCGCTGAATTGGACTGTTTTGTAAACCTGCTGTTTAGCTGCAAGTAAAACCCATAATAAACAGTTGGGAACAGTGGAAATATATAAAAACTCCCTTCTCTGTTCTCACTCTCAGTAAGAATCAGAGATAAATCAGCCAGCATGAACAAAAACACACACTCCTAAATATAAAAATGACTACAGTTTATTGTACTCCATGCTTTTGTATATGTGTGTCAGACTGTGTTTTATTCACATGCTTACACTCATGTCCACTGTGTGTATGTGTGTGTGTTTGTACACTTACGCCCACTCTGTGCGTGTGAGATCTTTCCCACTGCGATTTGAATGTGGGTGTTAAGTGAAGAGTAGGTTGTATATGATTGGCATCGTTTTCTCTTAACTGCACTTCAAATGAAGAAGCTTCAGGTGTTTCTAGCAAAACTCAAGCAGAATCTCTAATAAAACATCTTTGTCATGATCTGGAAACAATATGCGAACGAAAATGCAGGAATATGTACAGTACATGTATTTCACCAGCCACAAAATGATCTGAGGGTGTTCTGTGGAGCACATATTCAGACCCCAACCACCTTAAGAGACCTACATCTGTTTTTAATTGAGGAATAAAAGCAAACATTTTGACAGCACTACTTTACTTCAAAAAGCATACCAAATGCCATTGAGATCTCTGGTGGCCTCCATCCCTGGTCTCCGCAGTCTACTGCAGGGCACAGCACACCTGATTCAGCTCTTCAGTCTTAGCCAGAGACTGTTTCTGACAGGACTGAGACAGGTGTGTTGACCTGCACTGGAATAAAGTCTTCCATGAAATGCCGAACCTCGTCCACAGAGAGTGTGATGAGGGAAGTGTGGGGTGTCCGCAGTGGAAAGCTTTTCGAGCGGGAGCTGTTATTATGGAACTTCTGATTTCTCTCTCTGGGCATTTCGTCGAATCTTCATTTCCGTGAGTTGGATGTAGCGGATGACATTTGTGTCTGTTCCACATGCATAGACAAAGAGGAAACAGCTGATTTAACAGAGAAAGTGTGTGGAGGAAGTGTAGTGAAATATAAATCATTTCAGTTAGTGATGATTTATTATTAACTTGTCAGCAAATACATTATGGAACCAAGGCCACTGGAAAATGTTGTGTTTGGTGTTGCACTCTAATGGCTTTTGGTTTAGTAGTGAGATTTAACGATTTGAGACAGACTTCCAGAGGTCCATGAACCCCAGTTTGAGAAACGCTGATGTATGTGTGAGAGTTTGATTTGACTGACCTGTGGGCTGCTGTTTGTGTGACTCTTTTAGGTAGTGCAGGGCTTTGTTGAAGTCTCCCAGATGATAATATGCCACACCGGAGCGATACAGGGCTTTAAAATTCTCACCCTCCTTTCTCAAAACCTTCAGACAGTACTCCTTCACTCGTTCATAATTCACTAGCTCCATCTGCAACAGACATGCTACATACAAACACAGACAAAACAAATTACACCAATGCAAATTTGAGGATATGAGTTTGTAATATCATGTTTTTTTTTGTTTTGTTTTTACATGACTAAATCACGTTTTTACAGTTTAATAATGAAATGTAGGTATAGGTCCTGTAATACAGACAAACCATGACATCATTCTGCATGCAGAATTTAAGACATTCTCTCACAGATCACTTTCTTTCAAGGCATATTCAGGATCGGGTGGACAAATCTAGCAGTCTGCCATTGGAACCCAGTGCTTATTTTAATATTATGGTCTGCATTCAGTCTTAACAGGTGGGATACATAGAAAACAGACCTAAGTGCATTGAAAATCCTCGGGTCAAAGTGGTAAACATGATGTGTGTTCCCACCTGCAAGGCTGTTGTAGCACTCCAGCTCCGCGTTCTCCACCGCGCCTTTCTGCTCGTCCGTCAGGCTGGACTTGCTGATGCTGGTCAGGACGGCAGACGGGGACTTACTGGTGTCCGGATCCCCCAGCACGCGACACAGACCCTTCATTTCCAGCAGCGCGCGGTGGTACTTGCCGATGGCCTCGCGGTATTTTTTATCCTTGTAGCACTGCGTGCCTTGCGTCTTGAAGTCCAGTGCTCGTTTCACCAGGTCCGCGGGTTCATTTTGGGGTTTCACCATCGAACCGCTCTGATGGGGTGCGTGCTGCTGGTAGCGCGCGTCTCCGCGGCTCCGGCCACCGGGAAGCTGCACGACGGTGGAGTTCGCGCTGCCGCTAATGACGCTCATCGCGCCGTTTCCCTTACGAATCATTCCTTCAAATCTGCCCTGCTCCACACTCATCCCACCGATTTGATAATTCTCTAAAACTCACGTTTCCGAGATCCGTTCGTTGCCTCTTTGCGCGTTTACATGCCCGCGTGACGACCACGTCTACACGGTCCTGTTTTAAAGATGGATTCCCGGATGATTCAAACACACAATTATGTGATTTTTTCCCTCTTTTTCGCCTCCTCTGTCTTTTTTCTTGTCTGGAAGAACGGATAGAGATCGGTACGTCCTGTTCTCACCAAATGATTCAGAAGGGAGTGAGCGTGCGCATGAAGCCACAGCACGCGCTGCCCTCAAGAAATGCGGTCATCACGGATGGTGCGCGCTAACTGGTCTGTCAGCCCCCCTGCGCGAGGTCCCGTTTTCATTGAAATCCAGCTGAGCGCAACTCAGCCGTTAACAAACGCGTATTCACTTGCTCAAACGATTTAGTGTGCTGTGATTTCTGTCGCCAAAACACAAAACAGCTGCTGCTGGACACTGAAAACAGCTGTTTAAATACAGTTTATCCCTATTTCTTTTGATCTTCCCTTGATTCAGAAGAGCTGGTCTTCTCTCTTTCATTATGCTAACAATAAAGTTATTGTAACCCACATTTATTTATTTAATAAGTCATTTTGAACATCTGCTTCATGGAATAAACGTCATGTTTGTCCCACAGGTGTGTGTGTGTGTGTGTGTGTGTCTGGGTGTGTGTGTTATAAGAGGTTGTGTCTGGGTGTGTCGTGATTGCGGTAAATCGTGCTGGGAGGGGAGCTCTGCCTTGCTCAGTCTGTTATTTTCTTCACTCACAAACACATTTGCATGTCATGCACATATTATAGTTCGATCGGACTGAGAAAAAACCAAGGGCATTAGTGTCTTTCTTTATTATCCAGTACTTTTCCTCTACTGTCTAAGTTTTTCATTTTTTTTTCTTCTGTTTTATCACAACTGATTGAAAGTTTGCTCTAATGTCAGATGCTTAACTCATACAATTTTAATGTGACTGCAGGGTGGTAGCTGATATTATTTAAATATATTTTTATTTATATCCTATTCTACAGTATATTTCCTGATCAATATGTTTTAATAAAATGCTGTCTTTCTTAGTGTATATGTGAACATTATAAAGGAAAATGTTATAATTGCTTCTATGATTAGAGCACAGAGCACAGCTTGCTCCGCCTGTCTTTATGGCAAAGCATGCTGAGTTTGTACACAGTAGTCAGGACTTTACTTATTTTTGTTTGTTCACAGTCACATAATTGAAAATTCTGTTTAGGAACAGATAGAATTTTCTTTCTATTTTTAATTTTTTTTATTTTAATTTAAACTAGAAAATGTTAAAGTCAGTGATTTTCTGGGCTTTTATGAGTTTAATCCTATTTTTGCTCTGTAAGAATTATGTGGTGTTTTCTACTGCGCCACACTCATATAGGATATTCTTACAGAATTGTGCCTGCAGGGAGTCTTTTGGGAATTTGTCCCATCTGATGAATTCTTCTGTAGTGATGATGTTCCAATGCATTTTTAATTATGTCCAAAGGCAATTCGAAAAATTGCTTTCATGGTCATGTTGACTATGCCTTTTTAAGAATATAATTATTTTTGTCTTAACTGCACTCCTTTAAAATAATATTGTTGTGTGTGTGTGTGCATGAATGAACACATGTAACATAGCAAGACCTTACTGATGTAGTATTAATAAATTACCTTATTCATGGGGGCTACGTTAAGACTGTGTCATAAGAATTAGCCGCCTAGCTGTTAACTAAGGGGTAATCATTCTTATTTTGCAGATTCAACTCAGACTAATCTATGATTTTAACTGAATTAAAGACTGGCAATTAAAGGACTGAATTTATTAAATGTCATATTTACACACACAATGCAGACATGATAGCCTAATAAAACATATTAAATAGGCAATACTTTAAGCAAACTAGGTTATAGGAGCAAATCAAATGTGTTGATTAAAACATTAAGAAATAAAAAAAAGATAGAAAAACTATTTTGTTTTGTATATTCAAAAGAGAGTGAGAAAAGTAGACTATCAGCAAATCTTTTTTAATTAAAAAAGAACCACACAAAATGATATGGATGCCCCTCAGTATGAGAATTTTTCAATCCTGAATGTTAATTGTAAAACAAAATAGAATGTGTTTTTTCTATTCATAATTTGGATTGGTTTTGTTTTGTTATTGTAGGCTGCTACATGTAGTAAATGAAAGTAAAGCGTCATAGAGTGTTGACGATTATTGCGTCATCAGCCTGCGTCTGAATGCGAAGATGGCGTCGGTGGATTTAAGAGGTACTTTCAGATATTTCGCGAATTATTTTACAAATAGTTTTCTTTATTTCTGTTAATTTCCTTTCGTCATCATATTAAAATGCTGTAAAAGAAATGTAAAACATCTTATCAGAATGTTTGCTTAATCAGGATAAGGCAATCACATTACTGCTCTTGCATTGTCGCTATAGTTTGTTGTAGAAGTAGGCGAGCAGAATTATCTGCATTTATACAATGTTTTTATTTTATTTTTTCATTCCTTGCCTCATTTGAATATGGTTTTGTGTTTTGTGTCGGTCAGATAATTTGCTGGGCATCTCGTGGGTGGACAGTGGCTGGGTGCCCATCCTGAACCCCAGCAACGTGTTGGATTATTTCTCCGAAAGGAGCAACCCCTTCTATGATCGAACCTGCAACAACGAGGTGGTGAAAATGCAGAGATTAACCCTGGATCACCTCAAGTAAGCACTGCACTATGCCATTAAAACTGTTATGCATGAATCAGATGTATACTCTTAGTCATGTCGGTTATATTTTTTAAATAGATGTATAAAGCATGCACGTGTGTTTATTTTACTGTCACTACTGATTTATTTATTTTTCGATAAAACAGGCAGAGCTGTGTTGTTTGTGTCTAATTGTGTTTTCTGTGTGTATAGTCAGATGGTGGGTGTGGAATATATTTTACTTCACGCACAGGAGCCGATTCTGTACATCATCAGAAAACAGCAGAGACAGTCACCAACACAAGGTGAGTTTCTGCTGCCTGTGTTGATGTATTTGCTTTTAATATTGTAAAATAAGGATATTTTTTGTTTGGGGTCTGCATTGTATTTTCAGATTATGCTTTTTTGTATTAGGTGTAATGTTGACTGTCAGTCCAGGTCAAGTAGAGTTTGACATGATACTTAACACAAAGGACATTGTCTGATACAGTTTCAACGGGATAGCTTGATTGTTAGGCATATTAATAAAAGTAATACTAATAAATGTTTAATGTGGAATGAGACACTCACTAGCACTAAAGAACACTGAAAAGGTTCAGTCTCTTAATTTTGCTCTCAAAGTGCACAAGAATAAAAAAAAAGAACAATAATGCAATTTCAAAACATTTTAAACATAGAATGATGTTTTAGTATATTTGCAAGCTTTCTATATGTGGTTTGCTGACTATGACTATGAATTTGAAGATTTAATAGATCAAATGCTTTCATCACTAATACATCAAGTTTTTTCGCTTATACATTAAATCTTTGAGAGACTGAATTGCAAGAGAATTTTAGGTGAATTCTTGCATTTTAGTATTACCTACTACTATTATTGTTATTGCAATACATTTTTTTTAATTCTGAAAGACCAGGAATGTTCTTTATCACAATAAATGGGATCCTTTTTGTTGCCTTTACATTAAATATGCTGCCGTTACATTTCTTTGCAGAATAAAAACATGTATGTGTTTCCCTTGCTGTACTTTTCCTGCAGTTATCCCTCTTGCTGACTACTATATCATAGCTGGAGTGGTGTATCAAGCTCCTGACCTGGGATCAGTCATCAGTTCCAGATTGGTGCGTTATAACCCTAGAACAATCTCTCTAACTTCTACCTCTATCAGTATGATATTTAATATTTTGTTTGTTTTGTTGTGTCCTAGCTCTCAGCGGTTCATGGGATTCAGTCTGCGTTTGATGAGTCGATGTCCTTCTGCAGGTACCACCCATCCAAAGGGTACTGGTGGCACTTTAAAGACCAGGAGGAGAGAGGTGAGAACACACACACACACACACAGCAGCAGGAAGCATCATTCACCAAGTACAACTGTACCTATCTTAAATTGTGTTTTGTTTTTGGTATTTATAGAAAGGGTAAAGCCTAAATCTAAGCGGAAAGAGGAGCCGAGTTCTTTGTTCCAAAGGCAGAGAGTTGACACGCTGCTACTGGACCTGCGCAATAAATTTCCCCCAACTTTCTATCAGGTATTACTAATTTGCACATGAAACATTTCTAACTGGTTTATGAATCTTGTTCTAATTAGAGCAACATTTAAATTCTCATTTTATGTCTGTTTCAGCCCAAACCAGGAGAGAAGCCTGTCCCAGGTACCCAAATACTTGACTCCGTCTCATTGCATGCTATAGCTGAAAATTTGTAAATGATTAAACTCATCTGTATATAGGCATTTAAAAAATACTTGAATGTAATTACATGTGTAATTCGTATATTTGAAAAAGCAGCATAATATACAGGTGCATCTCAATAAATGATAATATTGTGGAAAAGTTCATTTATTTCAGTAATTCAACTCAAATTGTGAAACTTGTATATTAAATGAATTCAATTCACACAGACTGAAGTAGTTTAAGTCTTTGGTTCTTTTAATTGTGATGATTTTGGCTCACATTTAACAAAAACCCACCATCTCAGCAAATTAGAATATGCCAATCAACTAATCAACTTCCATACCACCTCAGCAGTGCCACAAACTGATCACCTCCATGCCACGCCGAATTGAGGCAGTAATGAAAGCTAAAGGAGCCCCTAACAAGTACTGAGTACATGTAAAGTAAATGAACATACTTTCCAGAAGGCCAACAATTCACTAAAATAGTTTTTTACATTGGTCTTTGTAAAATACATGAAGTATTTTAATTTGTTGAGATAGTGAATTGGTGGGTTTTTGTTAAATGTGAGCCAAAATGAACACAATTAAAAGAACCAAATACTTCATGAATGAAAAGAAAGAAACTACTTCAGTCTGTGTGCAATGAATTTATTAAATACACGAGTTTCACAATTTGAGTTGAATTACTAAAATAAACTAACTTCTCCACGACATTCTAATTTATAGAGATGAGCCTGGTATTACTGTTTATATGTGGTTTGATTGAAGACTTGACAAGCCGTTAAAAAATTTAGCAGAATAAATAATTTCATCTCTAATACAGAAGACAAGAAAGTTAAAGCTTTGTTGTCATTAGAAGTATCCTTCGCTCAGTGCTGATGAGAAGGGTTTATATATATATATATATATATATATAAAAAAAACTCTTATTCTTATTCTTATTCTTATATATCCATAGTGGAGGTAAAGAAAGAACCTGAAGTGCCAGTTGAGATCGTGAAGCCTCCAGAAGAGCGAGAAACAAAGCCCCCGGCCCCTCCCGGCCCTGCTCGGCCAGCCCCACAAACTACACCCAACAAACCTCCACCTGAGAAACGTGCACGCTTACAGTGACACACATACTGGCCAGCCACAAACAACTGTGATGTTGCAGGACTTATGTGGACCGTTCTTTGCACCAGCTAACCAAGGGTGGACTGTTACGGTTATTGTACATAAAGACCTTTTCTTTATAATTTAATACTTTTTGTAATAAGGGAACAGAAATGTGTCTGTATCACGTTATTTTCTATATTTCAGTGTTACTGAGTTGTAATATTATACAATTCTGTCACTCAAAGTAAAAAAAAAAATTATAATTCAATACCTGTAACGGGTTGTTGTTGTTTTTTTCTGATTAAAATGTTCATATATGTCCTTTGTGAGTGATTCAATAAAAAAATGTCTATTTGATTGCGTGTAATGGTTTCCGATAAAGATAAGACAGCGCCCTCTTGTGTTCATATGGGTTCGCGCATCTCTTGCTCTGCGTCGTGAATGTGAACTCTCTTTAGTGCACTAAAACATATTCATAGCCAGCAGAAATGTTCTGAAGAGAATTTCGTTTTTTTCTTCATATAACTGTAAAAATTAGCTCAATTCAAATACTGCCAGACCTGACCTAATTTATTGCAACTGGATGCGCACGGTAATCATGCTTACAGCAAACATAACATACATAACGGGATATATTCACTTCTTTTTAAACGTTTCCACGATATTTATTCGTGTACAATCAAATGGACTAAAGGAATCTCGAGAGGGATTGGCTTATTTATTAAATAATGTATTTAGGTAAACAGGTTGCAAAAAAAATAAATAATAAAAAAAATCACAGTATCGCCCCAGATGTTTTTGTTCGTCGATACTCGCGTTCGTCACGCGGGGGCGCTGCAAAATAACTCATCTCTAGCACTCGCAGCGCCACTCTCTGCGCGAGCTGTACGCTAGCTGGCGGGTGCGCGCATAGCACGATGGGACGGGAAGCGCAGCGCTGGAGGACCACAGAGAAGAAGATGGCTGCGACGGGTCTTGACGGGCCGGCGCAGTATCTCCTGCGCCGAGACGGTTAGAGGGGGGACAGGGGGTAAATATGGGGTCGCAGACCCTCCAGATCCTGCGGCAGGGCGTGTGGGCGTCGGTGACGGGAGGATGGTACTACGACCCCCACCAGAACACCTTCGTGAACGCGCTTCACCTTTACCTGTGGCTGCTGCTGCTCTGCCTCCCGTTCACGCTGTACATGGTGAGAGACGCAGCCGTTGGTGTTTTCTTCTCTCCATCCTTTAGTCGTTATCAGCCCGTCTTTATCTGTCTCTTCTTTCCTCATTCTTCATCTGCCTCTCCATCCCCCTCTGTTTCTCTCTAGCTCATCTCTCTGTTTCCAGTACACACACAGGCTGTATTTCTCTTCATCCCCCCCCCCCACGGTGTTTCCGTGGTCAAGGAAAACCCAGAAATATCAGTGAATTTTAGAAATGTGATTTGCAGATCTGAGAAGGTCAAGGAAATTATATGACGTGTGTGTTTTCTGGTTATGCTCAGGTCTGTGATAGTTCATTGCTTATCCATTGTTTTATGTGAATGGAATTTCTGCTAATGTAGTATTCTGAAAAAATAGAATTTCCAGTGTTCGCAAACAATTGGAAGAGTCGTGGAAATGTGTTGTTCCAAAGGTGTGGAGTCCTTGACAGCGATGAGGGTCAAACCGCTGAATCAGTTCTGTTCTGGTTTGACGGGTATTTGTTGTGGTTTTGATTTGGTTTTTCAGCAGAGTTGGGTGTTTCAGACCTGCTGTCATGCGGTTTGGTCTGTGTTTGGTCTCTGTCTGCTTTAAAAGGATAGTTCACACAAATATGAATATTCTGTCAGAATTGACTCACCCTCATGTCTTCTCAAAACTGTATGACTGACTGACTTGTGGAACACAAAAGAAGTTATTTTAAAGAATTGTAGTGGGCCAAACTGTTTGACTTCTCTTGTTTAGAAAGAAATACACAGAATAAAGAACTTTACCATACATTAACACACTGACCCTGCCATAGAAGACACATTTTGGCTTTAAAAAAGAACTTTTTAATCAATAGTTAATAAAATACAATAATACTAATAATCTCAAAAACCCTTTTCCACTACAAAAAAACTTTATGTAAGTAAAGGTGGCGTAGTCCCATAAAATTTAGCTGAATTTTCAGCATCATTACTTCGGTCTTCAGTGTCACATGATCCTTTCAGAAGTCATTCTAATATGCTGATTTAGTACTCAAGAAACATTCTTGTTATGAATGTTGAAAATAGATCTGCTGATTAAGTAATGATGTGGAAACCAGGATACATTTCTGTAAATATATATTTTTACATTATAAATGTCTTTACTGAAAAAAGGTGTACTTTTAATTTAAAAAATGAAGATGATAATCAAAAATATTGTGTATATTTAATTAAAGAAACTGTGATTCAGTGTTGTAGAGAAAATATTGAGGACTTTTTACCAATAAAAACAAGAGATGTGTTTTCCTCTTTTTTTTTTTTTTTAAAGGAAACTTTAGCAGTTTTGGGGCTTGAATTGAGGAACTGATTACATTAAAAAAAGGAAAGAAGGCTACCTATTTATTTTAAGAGAATTAGCTCAATTTAGCAGTTTTATTTTTGAGGTGATTGTTAGTTCCCAGCATGCTTTGTATATGGCTGGATATGTAGATAAGATTTTTTAATTAAATGCTATTTTATGTGTTTTTAGTGAAGGGAAACTTCTATTAATGATTAATGTTCAGTTATGTTTGACATTTGAAAGAGTTTCTGTTACACAGTAGTTTCCATTGCTTAGTGTAATCATTACCATTGTGCAGAAGAGTAGAGCTTATGGTTATGGATACTACTCTAAGGCATTAAGCCTTGATCAACGTGCAGTAGCTTTGCTAGTGCTAGTGCAATATTTTCCCACTTGATTTGTTTAGCTGTATACAGTCTTTTAAATGTACAAAAAAACTTGACATCAAATACGACCTCACTCAAAATCACAGACTTTTGAGAATCAGCATAAAATAAATGAGCACATTTCACTATTTATATTAAATTCATTGTGTCATAGATTAATTAGTTTAGGAGATTTCATGTGATTCCATTAAAATTAAATCCTGGAAAAACTACTCAAAAGTGTTATGTGTAATATTGTTACCATAAATTTTTAACAAATAGCTCGTTCAGTTTTTTACAGTGAATGGTTTTTGCTGAATAAAACCATGAATTATTTAAAACGAATAATACTGACCCCAAATGTACCAAAATGGCTTGTTTTCTACTCTCTTCCTGCATTTCCTTCCAAATGTTAAAGATTTTAACATGGAAACATAGTTGTCAAAACCTTCCCACCATCCCACTGTGGCTTTGTTTATAACTGATATCAGCTCATTTTTATTATGCTTTCAGCCACCAAAGTGTAGTTGTAGACACAGTTTACCATATTTAAAGTAATTCAACATATTTCACACCAAAACCATTACAAAAAATGCAGGAAAAACTGTACAGATTCCATCTTTGTCATAACAACTCTTGCGCTCTCCTTCATCATATTGAAATCCTTGACCATGTAACATTATACTCCAGTTTGCAGTCTATTTTTAAGAAGATACTTGTAATAGACAATGCTCTGTATTAATTTTAGCCATGCTCTTTCTGTGGGTGAGGTATCTGAGCAGGTCTATGTCGGTAAGGTTTTTTCATGTTTTTAAAGAGGACTTTTCTGGCCACCAAGGCTGCATTTTATACAGTGAAAACCAGAGAATTTTGTTTTTACAAGTTTAAATAACTGCTTTCTGTTTTATTATATTTAAAAATATATATTATTTCTGTAAGGAGTAAGCTGAATTTTCAGCAGCGGTTACTCTAGTCTTCAGTGTCCTATGATCCCTCATAAATCATTCTGATTTGCTGATTTGTTGCTGAAGAAACATCTTTTTATTATTATCAGTAATATTGAAATGTGTTATGCTGATTAATATTGTTGTGGAAGCTGTGATGCATTTTCTTTTTTTCAGGGTTATTTTAAAGTTCAAAAGAACTTGACAGAGGAAGTCTGACATCACTATCAATTTAATACATTCTTTGCTGAATGAAAGTGTTATTTTCTTTAAACGTAAAAAATATATATTTGTTCAAAATCACAAAAATGCTTTTTACCTCAACTCTGAAATCTCCTGCTGTGTCTCTCTTTTTCTGTAGGCATTGCCCCCCACATTGGTGATTGTGGGTATCTATTGCGGGGTGATAGCAGGAATGTTTGCACTGCTGAAGGCAGTGAATTATCGCCTGCACACTGCGTTGGATGAAGGGGAGGTGGTGGAGCTGCGGGCCAAAGGAAGCGAGGGACGGGGCCAGGGGGCAGAGCGCCAACGTGAGGGTACCAGCACCCGGCAGGAAGACTCAAACGGGCCTGGGTAAGAATCACGGGTTTCTCTTATAAGCCAAAGCGGTTATAAGCCAAAGAGTCACTGCACAGGTTAATATTTTTTATTTTGTATAAACAGATTTGATTTAACTTAGGAAGGCACTGATTTTGGCTCAGACACAGGTTTGAATCGTCTCATAATCTGAATCATCCCAAGACACATTGTGAATCTTCTCAGAAAACGTTCCGATTTTTGCTCAGGATTCAATTTAAGAAAAGCTTTTTAAATCATCTCATGTTTAGAATCTTCACAGGAAAGATTCTGATTCTGCTCAGAAAGGTTCTGGTTCCGCTCGGTAAAGTTCTGAATAAAGGGACAGTGGTGTTGCTCAGCGGTAGGGATGTTTCTGAGAACTAATCTGCTGTCATGCTGGATCTATTCATCACCCGCTGAGACAGAGAAAAAGGGAGGAGGGAAATGGGTGTGTTAATCAGGAGAACTGAAATAGAGCATCACAAACCAACACACACAGGCTGATACTTTTGCTCATTCACTCAGAGGAGTCAGAAACAGTCTGCAAACTTTCAGAGGTGAGATAATTGCTAGGTTGCACATTTTCTACGAGAGCAAGCATTGCTGACAGAGTCAGAGCACATTAAACACTGTAGCTCAAATCAATGAATTAAGCACTTTAGCAAAGTTTTTATTAAGACATCAACAACTCTTCATCTATTAGACCACAACACATGGCTTTTTTTTCTTGCAATCTTATCTATATGTAAAAGAGAAATGGAGAGTCTTAAATGTACTCACATCTGCAGGGCCATTCCTGGTTGTCCAGGTCTGAACATGGTCAGCAGTAATTGAGGAAATATATGATATTTCTGCTTCAGACCCTTGATATGAAGATATGAATTGTTCCAGAGACGTCCTGAATGAAATAAATGAACCGCCTATTTCTAGCCGTGGGATTACCATTCACCACAACATTTTATCATTTGGGGGGGCCAAGCGAAATAAACCTCCTAAAAATATAAAAAATGGCATAATCTCCCATAGGGAGGATGGGTGGATCTCTGTCTAATGGGTGGCAGACATTAGATAGAGAGACGCTAGAAATGATCTCTCTGTCGATGCCTGAGCTGCTTTGCTAGTTTGATCATAAATGACATTGGTAACTCTCTTGAACCCTTTGGGCTGTTCCTCTGTTAATGTTGCTAGGTAACTAACCTTGTGTGTGTGTGTGTGTGTGTGTGTGTGTGCAGGGATCCAGGGGGTGGAATGGAGATGTCTGATTTTGCACGGGAGGAGACGCCACCGGTCGACTGCAGTTCACGAAACTCTTACGTAGGAATGGACTCCAACCATCAGGTGTGTTTGTGTGTGCTTTATAACCTGATTTGATTAATTAACCAAATCTTTCCTAAAATGTGATATAGTTCACAGAAATTCATTACCACTCCAATATACCAGTACCACCACAGTGAAAAATGTTTTTGGAGGTCACAACAATTATGCTAACAGATGAGGACTAGCTACAAATGGGACCATAAATTCGAATCTAACAATAATACTTCTTTTCTTCACAATTAGACAAGACTGAAATAATTGTTTTGTACCAGAGATAGCTAGTTACCTTGAATGTAAAAAATCTTATTTTCTAGAACATCTGAAATTCCTAATGAGAACATTTATTATAAATTGCATTGTTCATTTTAAACAGAGTTGGATAATGTATTACTAAGTAATTAATTACTATAATTAAGTAAAAGTAATTTTGTTTCTGTTAGTTCTGATGTTATTGCATTAAATGCAATTCTGTAGAAAACATTAGTGGATTTAACATCGAAGTTTAACATCTAATGTTGAAATATATGTTTTTGATGTAACCTCCCTTTAAATATATTGGACAGTTCAAAAATAATTAATGCAATTTTATATTATTTATTTGAAAGCATTAAAAAAAACGTTTCATGCCAATCCTTGTACTTTAAAACTGGTCAAGGCTGATATGAGATTGTAGTATTAGAAATTAGTATTTGCGATACTTTAGTAAAGTTATCTAATTACACTGTTGAAGATGTTATTAGTAGTTAGCAATTAATTACTTTGTTAGAGTAACTTACCCAACACTGATTCTAACATTACATTTAATATAATTTTAGTATGGTAATGAATATAAATAATATATTTTTTATAAATATTTCCCCCCTTCCGACAATCCTAGCTATGTCCTGATTATCTTGATGGTTCTATAGAGTGTTATCAGATTTACCCTTGGTGTGAGGTGTGTTAAGAGTGTCCTAACTTGATCGAAAGAACATCGAAGCAGCCCTGATCGCGAATAGTCTGCAATGCTTATTCTGAAGTCTTGCGAGATTTCCTGTGTTCACAGTCGAGACTCTGGTTGAAAATCTGTTCATGTGCTGTCTTTGTCACATCATGGCACACCACACACTATAGGAGCAAACGGTTAAATCTAGGATTTTTTATCCTGTTTTTGGTCTATCACATTTTAAAAAAACCTTAAAAGATGTAAAAAAATCTTTTGGGGTGTACCCAGAATTATAGTACTGCTTGTCCCAGACAAGCAGTCTGTCTGTGTGTGTGTTGGGTCAGAAACTGTTGGTTGAATAATGAAATCATAGAGAGGAATCTCAAGCTGAATGTCATGTCATGTGATTAAATGACTGTGATGTGTTTTTGTGCAAGTCTGCTAAATTAGTATCAGTGATGGGAAGTTAGAAACGTCATGATCTCATGTAAATGACTCATAGGAGCTTGTTTCATTGATCCCATCTGTCTCTCTTTCCCTACAGACAACATCCCATGGAGCCTCTGTCACAACCAAACGTGAGACATAGATTTTGTTTTTTAAACTTCTGACAGTATTAGTATCTGGCAACAAAATTAAGGAATAGTTGAAACTGGAAAATTCTGACATTATTTACCTGCATTTACACAAATTACTAATCTTCTGTTTCTTGATCACTCTTGATTAATTGTGTGCATATACAAGATGAGTCAAATAACAGCAGCAGGAACATTACAGGGTATTCTTTAGTGTACAGTAATAGTTGTATGACTTTTTATGAGTTGTTAAAAAACAAAGAGGACACTGTGTTGTGAACCAGGTTTACTGTAGCCATAAATAGAAGTGTTTAGGATCTAAGAGAAGAGGTTTTCTGCAGACAGTAGTGATATGTCAGAAGACCTGCAGTACTGCGGACAAGGGCCAGGTCAGGGATGTGTTTGAATAAAGTTGCAAAGGTGAGCAGGAGAGAGAGTGTGAGAGAGGGGGCGGATGTGTTAGGTTAATGAATAAGTTATAAAACTTGACCTTCTGTTTCTCTCTCTGTGTTTTCAGGGGCAGGTGTTGGAAAGGCTCCCGATGATATCAGTTTGACTTGCAGTCAGGACCAAGGTGTGAATCTTAATTGCCATCAGCCATAATATAATGCAATGCAAATTAGGCTCTAAAAACTCTAAAAGTTAACAACTGATCTCTCTTTAACAAATAGTTCACACAAAAATGAAAATGCTATCATTGTTTATGCAACCTCGTGCCATTCTAAATTATTATTATAATTTTTTTTTTAATGTAACATCCAGACAGACCCTGATGCATGTCAAATCCTTTTTTTATAGAATAGATTTAAAAGATATTAACATCAGGAATCAGTTTTTCCATTCACTTTAATGGCAATGAAAATGGGCAATTTTTGTGTGTGTGTGTGTGTGTGTGTGTGTTTGTTTTTTACTGGCTCACAAGGTGCTTTGGTGGTTTGGGAAAGTTTCTCAGTTACAAATGCACTAGAACATATGTCTTCATGTCCTTAGCAGAACTGAGAACTGGTCGGTTAGGCTCGTATTCTTACTGACCACAATTTTATTCAACTGCAAAGTGTTTCATTTTACTAACATGAAAATGGATGTCTGTCTCTCCAAACCAGAAGTTTGTGATCACTATAAAAGCTTTTTGAGAATAATGAGATGACACACAGAGGTAATGTCAGCACTGCACACTGGACTCAGCCTTTCTAAAGCACTTAATCAAAAGACCTTATGGACAGTGTGGTGTTTGGACAGTGTGCTGAATGGATTCTTGGGTATGTAGGTCAAATGATTTTGGCAGATGACTGTATCGGTTATTAACACTGCATTAGTGCTCAGCAAACTGTGTGTTTATTAGGGATGTACAGGACTACATTTTGACTTGATCCTGATTTCTTTAAGCAGTTTAAACATGTTTTTGAATTCAAAAACTGCTAAATGGGGTCTCAGGCTTGTTTTTAAATTTTGGACTGTAATGCTGGATAATCAGTGATCCAGTGATTAAAAAGTGGCTATTTGGTTATTGATTAACTTTATCATAAAACCTTCACTGCCTAACAATGCATGAACATTGCAGTGGAAAAACTTAGCTCAGTAACATTCAAATTACTACAACACTGCCACTTTGGGTTGTGAAATGAGTTTTAGTTTTTCTCAGTACACCACTAGTATAAGCAGTTATATATGCACACAGTTACATTTGGAAAGATTCAAGCTTTTCTTCCGAATGCCCAAAGTAAAGATACAGTGTCAGTTTAAAAATTTTGTTAACCCAGGTCTGCAAGTCTTCATTTACAATGAATATTTAACTTATATGTAACAACTGGAAAGCGTGCAATATGTAAACAATATGATTTACACACTAAATCCAGCAGAAATCTGTGCACAATCTGCATTTTTTTTAAATGCTCATGAGAAATGCACGTTATTGCAACCTTCTCTAGATATCTATGTAAAGTTGATGATTCTGAAATTTTTTACCCTTTCAACAGTTTCTCTTTTCCGCTATCAATCTCACAATCAATTGCACAAGCTTGTTGCTTGACTCCCATAGGAAATAATTGAAAGCGCCCACTCTCCTCCTCTCAATCTTTGCCAAAGTAAATGCATCATAACTGACTTCAGTGAAAAAGGAAAGTCACAGGAAGATCAAGTCATTACATTTTACATTTTTAATTTTCATAGACTTTTTTTAAATTTCTCTTTCCCTCTAGATTTGATGTCAGACCCAAAGATGTTCTGCCTCATCTCCAATGACTCTTTTGCCTCCATGCAGCCATCAACCTCATTGGCTCAGGACCTTTATGGCTCCACTCCTCACCCTTTTAGTCAGTCCCTGTCCTCTTGTGACACAGAAATTACTGCCCATCTTTCCACTCACTCACAGTCTTTCCGGAAAGAGTCATCTCGACCTCGTGGATTGCCTCGGACCTCAAGTTCTGCTGGATCTGCTTTTCCAGACCCTTCTCTGCCTGAGTTCAGCCTGTACCCTCCACCTCGTCGGGGAGGACTGGATCCTGTCTGCGAAATGGAGGCCTCCAGGTCACAAAGGGCGACAGAGAGCTCTGAGCAGCCAGACTCTGGAACTCCCAGCACTTCAGGAACGGAATATCACAGATATCATCTGAAGGAGCACCACAGGGTATCACGATCTGTTTCCCGAGAGACAGGGGAAGGAGGGTGTGCTGGGGAAGGGGGTTCTGGGTTGTACCAGTCAGAGGGTGTACAGGGTGGTCGGGAAAGAAAAGGTGGACGGAGTGCCGAAAGTTTGCGGAGTTTAAGCACACGCAGTAGTGGCTCCACCGAAAGCTACTGCAGTGGGACGGACCGGGATACCAACAGTACTCTGAGCAGCCTGCACAGCGAGCAGACAAGCTCCACGCATGTAGAGAGTCTACTGTCATTGTCTGGGGATGAGAAGGCAAATGCAGGACATACCGACCCACGTAACTCTAGTGTGGCCTCGGGGGAGGCTAATAAAAACCCCCATGCCAATGAACTTGCTACCAAATTGCCTGTCGGCGATGCTTCCAAACCCACAAACTTAGAGGGCCTAAAGGGGGAAGGAACTGTGGAGGCGGCATCAAGGACTAGTGCAGATGTCTCTGCTGGTGTTGCCCACCAGCACCAGGAGGCAGATCCAGACAAAATGCGTCCCAAAACAGGCAATCTTGTTCACCGGGCTGCCTCCTCATCTGCCGCTAGCCATAGTGGCCGGCGACGCAATGGTAAGCAGCGCGCAAGCAGTTTTGACGCCAGCAGACACCGGGAATACATTTGCGGACGTGGCATGGCAAAGCCTCGCTCTGCAGTGTTCATGAAAGAAGACTCCAGTGATCAGAGTGAACTTAGTTGTGCCTCCAGCCTGCACTCCTCCCACCAGCTTAGCACAGACTCCTCATCCAGCACACTCCACTCCTGCCCCTCTCCAGAGGATCGGCGTGGCCCCTTGCTACGGGCCAAAATGAATGGTGTACAAACCCACGGTCAGAAGTACAAGGAAAAGGAACGGGAGAAAGACAAGGAAAAGGGCAAACACAAAGCTTCACGACGCACTCCAAGTACAGGCAGTGCCAAAACTCATGCCCGGGTCTTGAGCCTGGACAGCAGCACTACTGCTTGCCTTAATGACCCCCACCATTTGGGGGCACCAGCAAGTTCCAGACCCCTTACCACCTCCAAGTCAGACCTGGAGGCAAAAGAAGGGGAGGTGTTGGATGCGGCATCCCTGCTGGGAAGGGCCTCTCAGCTTGAGTCCGTGACCCGGTCGAGAAACAGTCTGCCCTGCCCTATTTCCCTTAGTCAAACGCAAGAGGCAACAACGGGATCTCGAGGTGAGCACACAGTAATGCGAGTTTGTGCATGCACTTATTCATTAAGGGCTGGGAGATGATTCAAATGGTAGTTAACCTAGAAATAAAAGTTCTGTCATTCTTTACTCAACCTCATGTCATTCCAAACTGTATATTTAGTTTCATGAACCCACAAAAAGGCGCCTCCGTCATATACTGTACAACACCACATGCATTCACAGCAGTGTTAACTCAGCAGTAGAGTTACTATCGCATTATTTGCATGTGGTTTTAAATTTTTCATTGCCGCACTGGTCTGACCTGTGCTTTTTCTGTACACCCGAAGCGCACGCACTAAAGCTTGTCCAACGGCACCTGATTATTGAACTAAGTTATCTTTTGTGCTAATGCTGTCAAAACACACAAGGTTTACATGTAGACTCAGTTGATTATGTCTAAAATGAAAGTAAACGGTTACTATATTATGAATATCAGGTCTTAAAGGGACAGCAGGCCTATTAAACATGCAGCTTACTGTCATTACTGTCAAGGCATAGATCACCCTAAAATTAAATTTCCAAACCTGTATTAATTTCTTTCTTTTGCTGAACACAAAATAATATATTTTGAAGAATATGGGTAACCAAACAGTTGCTGGTCCACATTGAATTTGATAGTAACAAAAAATACTATGGAAGTCACTGTTTAGTTTCCCCTATCCCTTAAAATAGCATTTATGTTCAGAAGAAGAAAGAAACTCATTCAGGTTTAAAAGCACTTTTGAGTGAGTAAATGGTGGTATTAAAGGTCCAATGACATGAAAATGTCACTTTCTGAGGTTTTTTAACATTAATATGAGTTCTCCTAGCCTGTATATGGTGCCCAAGTTTCTAGAAATTTGAATTGGTGTAAATCGAGATTTTGCTATCTTTCTCTGCCTTTGAGAAAAAAGGAAGCTCAAACGGGCTGATCTTGAATCTCTTCGTTGTGACGTTGTAAGGAGAATTGTTACCTCCCCTTTCTCTGCTTTGACCGCCCAAATACTTACATATAATTCAGTCGCAATGTCAGCACAGGCGTTTCAAACAGACTTTTATGATATGGATTCGACAGCACAGCCACAAACAGTGAGTAACAGTGTTCATTAATGCCTGATCTGTGATCAGTGATTTCTGATGTGTAGCTAATCATTCAAGTTCACACAGACTTTCTTTCTAAATCGTTTAATACTGTTTATGCATCAGTGAATCAAGCCAGTGACTAAACGATCAACTTCGCGTTGTTTCTCTTAGTAGCATTAAACAAATCTGTTATTTAAATTGTGATTTAACTACAGAGAGCGATCAAAGAATGCTCCCTTTTTTTCCGGAGCTGTTACACATCGCTAGTATATCTGCACACTTGCCCAAACTGCCGTTACAATGAATGACGCTGTTATGCTGCACAACGGAGCTCTTACTGTATTCATGTGTTTGCTGTTAGCTGTGGTGAAAGCATTTTGTGAGAGAAAACGTGTTGCAATAATGACGAGATCACTGCATTCACGCGATAAACAGACTCTGTCTACTCAATGCTCATCACTGCAGCCTTTCATGTGATGGGAAAAGATTGCAAAAATAATTATATAATCAACAAATCCACGATTTGTTAATCTCGACAGCCGTTATAGTAAATATATATATATTTGAGAGGGGTTCCACATGTAATACGCATTTTGAATGCAAAGATGTCAGCCAATCACAACAGTTGTGGTTTACTCGGAGTCTCACAGCAGACACGCCCCTTCAAACAGAGCATTCAAGCCAGAGGGCTAATATCAGGATCTAAAAAATGCTTTTTTATTTCTAAATTTTAAATCTAAAAATCATACTAACAATATAAGTACACCTAAGGAAACATTAAAAAGCATTTAAAGAAAAGGAAATTATCCATGTCATGGGACCTTTAAAATAAAAAATTATGACAGAATTGACAGACAGCTGACAGAATTTTTATTTTTGGGTGAACTATTCTTTTAACGTTAATAAAACAACAAAACACAAAGAGAAAAATCAATCACTGGTCTTGAATGAAGAAATTTAATACAGTTGCTTCAGGAATCAGTTTATATAGTGTTTTATGTTTATATTTGTTCATTCAGTTTTTGAATGTTCCTGCTAAATACACCTATTGTACCTGAAAATAAAGCAAGTAAAATGGATTATCGAAAATAAAAAATGTAGGATGGGGACTTGGTTCAGTCCACTGGTTGCTGAATGGATGGAGGCAGATCTGAATGCAATCTTGCAGTTGGTTTGTAAGAAGAAGTGGGGTTTAAGCAGACTGAATGATGAGAGAAGTCTGGTATATGTCATCAGTGAGTCCAGAGATGCTTTAATGAAAAATTCAGTTATTGCAGTTTTATTAAAATTTATGAGGTGAATAAATAAAACCCATTTCATGGATAGTTTCCATTTCATGCCGCCAGGTCATTATTCACTTTCAAATCTCATTTATGTTTGCATATTTTAAAATAGTGCATGACAAGACATGGCATTGCAGGTTTGACATCAGTAATGCAGGCAGTGATCAGTACACCATGATTTGTAACTGATTGTTAACCCATTCTGAATATGCGCACATCGAATCACACAAATGAAATTTTCAGTAAAAAAAGACTATTCCTCACAGATATTTGTCTTGAAAGCCATTGGTCACCTTTCACTTTCAACGAATTGCAAAAAACATACCACATTCTGCCCAACATGAAAAGAAAGAAAATCTTAGAGGTTTGGAATAAAATGAGGGTGAGTAAATGATGACAACATTTTAATTACTGGGTGAACTATCACTGTAAGTCATGATCTCATTCTGAGATCAGTCTGAAGTGCTAGACATCGGAGGTCTGCAGCAGGTCAGAGCACAGATGGATGTTTTTCAGCAGAATGGAGCCGATCAGATAAACAAGCTTTGCCCAGAAGCTTGTAGCTGTACAAGCAGTGTGTTTTGCCAGTGCAGCTGTGACCTACAAACCCCTGCAGAATTACTGAAGTCTTACTCTGACAGCCTGTTGAATCTATATATAGGAGATCTGCAGGGTTTGTTCTTTCCTCTGGTCCACAGTCTTTGTGCAGCATTTGCTTGTGAATTGCAGTGTGAATGTGGATTCAGTAATCATAAAACACTTTGGCCCCTATTTAAAACTTTACCCACTGCTAATCACTTGTGATCAGATGTTTTGAAATGGATCTTAATTTCAAATTTATAAATGCCCTCTTTCTCCATTCTCCATCAGTGTTTCTGTGTTTGGATGCACAGAATGTGATATACAGAGTTGTGTGTGATGTTTAGATGCGTGTGTCGTGTTTGATATCTTTTCTTGTGAGTTTGTTCAAATGTTTAGAGAGTTTTAAATTTTAGCTCTGTGCATTTCTGTGTGATGTTTATTCCACAGCACCAGTAACTAGATAACGTTTGAGGGAGCAATGTCTCATGTTCGTTGTCATGCTTCTGATGTCTTTTGTTAAGGCTTATTGCTCACAAATTAAATGGTCTGAACATAGCAAAAGTATTGTTCTAGAGTAAACCATTCTGTTCTTACACCCCTTTTAGTCCAGCGTGAGATTGTTTAGACTGTTTTATTGTAGTAATAACATTTTACTTTCAGTGATAAGTCATCGGGTAAGGTCAAAGTTCATCCGCAGTGGGAGTGCTGCAGTTAAAGTCCATGTTTAACACTGCTTGCAAAGGCGATGCGTTTAACCATCTGTAGGAAGATGTCAAAGCAGATTTAGTTTATAAAATGCAATTATCACAGGAAGTTGAAACCACATTACCTTGAATTTTGCAAGTTCTCCTTGGCCTGTGCCATGTTCAGGAAAACTTTGGGAGACTTTGTGGACATATAGTTATTATGATATTACATTTTAAATGTGTGTGTGTGTGTGTGTGTGTGTGTGTGTGTATATATATATATATATATATATATATATATATATATATATATATATATTTCAAAAATAAATATGTAAAAATACTGTATACATATATTTTAATATTATCAGTTTTTTCATTTAATGTTATATAACAGTTTATTAAGTATATACATTAAAACAATAGATGAGTGTGTGTGTTTATATATAAACTATATACATTACAAAAGTTTGGGATCAGAAAGAGTTTTAATGTTTATTTTATTTTTTTTACAGGAGTTTCTTGTGCTCATCAAGGCTACATTTATTTTTCTGTATTTTTGATCAAATAAATGCAGCCTTGATGAACAGAAGAGAAAACATTACAAGTCTTACTGACTCCAAACTTTTGACCGGTAGTGCAAATAAACTATACTTCTTGTGCCTTAGAATTTACTTTTTTTGCATTTTTTTTTTTTTTTTTTTTTATGTTTTCTTTGATACCATATGCAAGGGTGCACATAATTTTTTCAGCCTGGTTCTCATAAGAGAACCTGGAGATTTGGTTTGGTCCTCACACTGCATATAGCGTGACCCATTAAATATAACTATAAAAAATGAATTAATAATAGTTAAAATATGATTGCACTTTATTTTGTTATATATATATAAAATAATAGTAAATAAACCAAATAATACTGTGTGATAAAATTATTAAAAATAAGTCAGTCCTAGAATTAAATACAAATATATTTATTTTATAGTAAACTAAAAAATAAAATGCTAATATTTACTACTATTTTGTTTGCCTCTTTAAGAAGAACCGCTTTATGTATTCCCCAGTTTTAAGTCACTTAAAACATTTAGGCATCTAAAAATAAATAAATAAAATCGATTTCATCATATTCAAACTTAAAATCAGCAGGCTTTTATTTTGGTAGGTTGCCAGCAAGTAAGTATATGCGCTACCGATGAATGTTACAGTTTTGCATTGTGCTTTGAAAACAGCATGGCATAGCCAAGATTTATGCTTTCAGGTTGAAAATAAAACTTATGTAGTATAGTTTGTGATCTAAAATGGTAATTTGTGTATTAACAGCTGTCAACCATCTCGGTTCGCAAACGCGCTGTCAGAACATATTTTTTATTTTGGTCGCGCATGCGGACCTGCGGACCATTTATGTGCACCCCTGACCATATGGCATGAAATCATCAGGCTCTTTGCATTTTGTTTTTAATCGGTGTGTTTGATGATTCTTGTGTCTACACTGGTCTTGCATGCAGCATTGCATTTTGCTAGTTTAATAAAAGCTTATTTTTGGTGGCCCTCCTGTCTTTGTCTTCTTACGGCAGCCCCTGGGAATGACGACACAGTCACGTTTCGCAGAGAACGAAGTACGTTTCGTCGACAAGCGGTGCGTAGACGGCACAACGCAGGAAGTAACTCCACGCCCCCAGCCTCTCTCATCGGATCCCCACTCAGGTACGACTCACCCGGGGAGGGATTGAATGGCTGCAGAACACCAGCTTTGACTCATCTGTGCTGATGCCCACATCATTATTCTTATCAGCACATTTCACCTCCTTTCTCTTTTGCTAACACACTTCTCTGGGGCATTGCATGAAATGTAATCCTTAATTTGCTTGCTACCCTCTTCTTACTACTGTACGGACTTAAAGCCCAAGCTGATCTCTTTCTGCTTCTGCTGGTACAGGAAACCAACATTCTTGCATGTTGCCTTTTCAATGCAATTCAAGTCTTATTTTCTTCTTGCATGAGTTGTTTCCATACTTCTGTTTATTTTTGCCCAGTATCTATTCATGTGCTTTCACTTGTTTTATCCTGTTCTGATGAACCACGTCACATGGTGTCTAACTTCACCCTCACTGTCACACACTTACACATGCTGCTTCTGGGGTCTTTACTACTGTATCCTGAAGAGTTACAGTCACTGCGTCCTTCTCTCATATACTAAATTTCTCCATAACCCCCAGACACAGTCATCCTTGCCATCATAGACCGCTTCAGATGCTGAGAGAGTGTTTGAGTGCTTTGTTTTAACATCAGGCCTGGGGCATGTCTGTCTCTCTTGAAGTAGTATCATCATGATGCTTTCAGTGGACTAACTTTCAGGTTCTCCAGTCAAGTTCTCTGAAATCACTCACAGGCTTCGTTCAGACAGTCAGCAAGAATCCATTTCATTTTTTTGTCATATCCAACTTAATTTGTTTTGTTGTTTTTTCGGCCAAAGAGTAAAATCCACATGGAGATTTATTTCTACAAACCTGATCCAAACCAAATCCACAGTTCAAAAGTTTAGGGTTTATTTTTTATTCAGGAAAGATGCATTAAGTTGATTGAAAAAAAGAAATAAATGTAATGCTGTTTTTTATTTTTTTTTATTTTATATTCATCAAGGAATCCTGATAAATGCATAACAGTTTCCACAAAAATATTAAGCAGCTATTTTCAATGATAGTAATAATGGTGAATGAGCAAGCAAGTGTGCATTTAACACACCGTCCAAATGAATGTGTAAACACAGTGATGCCTCTAACACTTATGTTGCACTGATGAGTTCAGCAGTTTTCTATTTTTCCATCATCTCTTTCCAAAATGACAGTGAGCAACTCCCTTACTACACTTTTTTTTGTTAATGTTTGTTCTGTTTGCACACACACACACAGACACACACACAAACCTCAAAATCGCTTGTGCTTTTTCTAGCAGTGAAATCAGAATACTCATCCTCTTTTCTTCCCGTTCAGCTCCCCTCTCATTTTACACTTCCTGTCAGCTCTAATAACACCTCCAGAACCCCCTTTCTTCTATCACAACCATTTGTCTGTTTTTCCTCTCTAAAATGTGACCTTGCCCTTCCTTCCAGCATCTTGTGCTATTTTTGTGCTCCTTATCTTTATACACGCACACACACACTCATTCTTACTTTATGGATGGGCACAAAAACATAAAAATTCAGTTCTTTTTCTCCTTCCAAAAATTCCACTGAACATATATCATATTATATTAGATTGATTTGATTAGATTAGATTATTAGCATTTTAAAATTTTAACTATTTTTTTGTTGACACCGAAACTGAATGTAAAGCTTATGATGCAAACAGTGTTGTTGTAGTAATTTTATATACTATTATAGTATTTATTAGTATTTTAAATGAGTATTTAAATTTTTTCCATCTAAAATGTATGTTTTTTTTCATTATCAAAAAACCAAAAAATAATAATAACTAACAGCCTTAATTGTAGTTAACAATAACAACACAGGTGCAACATTATCATCGAAGGGTACACAATCAAAGGGTGAGTACTGAGTACTCCGTTGACTTCTTTGTCGAGTACTAAAGTTGACCAAAGCGCCCATCCCTGTGTCCCACATCTGTTACTCACGTCTGTTACTCATTCTGAATCATGAATATTTCTGCTCCTCCAGTCTGCAGGAAGCTCTGAGTCAGGTATCTCAAGCTTCAGGGTCACAGGTCAGAGGTCAGCCATCCCGCACACCGTCTCAAGTGACGGTATTGAGCACTAGCACCTCCCTGCTGGTCAGGAATGGAAGTGCGCAGCTGGAGGGCTGTCTGGATAAGGCGTCCACTGTGGGCGTGGCCAGCCTGCAGGATGACTTTGGTATGCACTGTAAAATTGCCTGCTGTCTGTCACATCATCTTGTTATCGTCACACCTTCCTGTTATATTTGCATCCTGTGTGTCTCACATTTGCATGCTGTCAGTCACACTATTTGTCACGACTGCATGCTGTTTCTTATCACATTCCATTTGCATGTAATTTTCTGGTATAAATATTCAGTCAGTATGCATCTGTAGGTTTTCATCAGGTTGAATTGGCTGTGGAACTTAATCGTTATTTATCAGTTTACCGATTTTTTTTGCATGTATTTCTGTGTTTGGGATCACACTGATTACACCACTAACATAATGATCTTATATCGTATTTTGCATGCATGTACATGTGACATCGTCTTTCTTTGGTCAGTCAAACTTTTCCCTGGTGGTCTAGAGGTATTGATGCACTCCCACTGCTGCGGTTAAGGTTTGCTTCCGGTCAAGGAACATGCTTGCTTGTTTCCTCCCGTGATCTATAATGCATCTATATGTCTATAAATATCTCTTGTTTTTGAATAGACAAAGACAACAAAATCACAGTATAGTGGGCTTTTGTGAGTGGATGAGGCTCATTGCATTTGTAGAGAAAGGATTGTTTAGGTTTTGTGTGCACCTGGTATTAACTTTGGTCGCATTGAAGATGATTCATGAATTTTATTGGCTTATTGGCTCTTTTGACTATTTATTGGCTTAAATTTGAACATGAGTTTCAGATTTTGTCTTTTGTCTTGTCAAATTTTTGACCCCATTTACACCTGTATAAAGTGCTGTCAACTTGTGTTTAGATCACTTAATGTAAACCATAACATTTAATGTTGTTACTGGCAGTCAAGTGTAAATTTCTTTTAATTTCCTCTAGAATTTTATTCTTGCAGCTGTATTATATTAAGAATTTGTTATGCTGTAGTGTAGAATTCTCAGTGGTTCTCTCCTACCCCTTCCAAATTAGATGTCATATCATATTCCTAATTTTAAGAACATTTTAACATTCTTAGTCATTTTTATTTTTATTTTTTAAAGAAATTGACACTTTTGTTCCCCATGGATGTATTAAATTGATCAAAAATTACATTAAAGGCATTTATAATGTAAAAAATATTTCAGTTTCAAATAAATGCTGTTCTCTTGAACAATATTGCCTTTTTTCACAGTATTTTTAATCAAATGAATGCAGCCCTGGTGAGCATAAGAGACATGATTTAGTTATTGTCATTAAACTAAATTATGAAATAAAGTTCATAGTAATCAACTGTAACATGTAATGTATAAATAAAAAGGTTTTATTATAGAAAACTTTTAAAGCCGCTTTGCAATGCATTATTCACAGAAGAGGGACCCGAATAGTAGGGTGTTTTCAGTTTAGACAGTTTTCCTGATTAGAGTGATCTAGTTTTGTTGGCATCTGCCTTGCAAGATTGAGGTCTTGTTGTTCTGAAAACCAGCAGACATTGGGGGTCAGTGTCCTGTATGTGGCAAAAGGCTTAAGTACCACACTTATGTGACACTTTGTGATGTCTGCTATGTGACCCCTGACCCCCTGTGTGTTTGTGTTACTCAGGGAAGCTGACACCGCCTCTCTATGAGGTCGGAGGATGTGACATGTCCATGGTGAACTTTGAGCCCGCAACCAGACGAGCATCCAACAACCTCTGGTGAGTTACACCTAGTGTTATCTTTGAGATACTACTATAATTAGCATTAATATTTGTATTTTATAAACATTATTACTTATTATATTTTTCATACAAAATGTTGTTTTGTCATTATTATTAGTGTATATATGTGTTTGTGTTTGTGAATGTGTGTATATATACACATAACTAATTATTTTCTTAAATTGTTTTAGATTTAGTTAACTGTAATGCAGAACAGAATCCTTTGTTAAATATCCCAGAACTAACAAAGTCTTTCTCTCTGCAGGGAAACAGACTCTCACCTCTCCAGTTCTACCTCAGTTCGTTTTTACCCTCATGATCTGGTGAGTGCTATCATATACACACAAACACAGACTGAATGTTTTCTTCATGCAAACACTCTGAGATATAATTCAGCCACAGACTGAATATTTGACTTAGTGTTTAGTTAGTAAGATTATGCATTGCTCACAATAACACTTGTGCGAGAAGCAGCACAGTTGAAACAATGAGCTCAGTGTGTGTGTGTGTGTGTGTGTGTGTAAACTCACCCTGGCTTAGTTCTCCTTTCCTCAGATGCGTCTGAATCGTTTGCTGTCCATGGACCCAGAATTGTTGGAACAGCACGATGTGGACGGGAGTCCTGACCTGCAGGAGGCGCCGCACTGCACGCAGGACTCCACACATAATCACACACACTCACACACACACCCACACAAAACCAAGCAGTACTACCGCCTCTGGCTGCTGCCGTACCTGTGGGTCGGGCTGCACTTTGACAGACTCACATTACTTGCCCTCTTCGACAGGTACACACAAACCCACACATTAATGTGTATTACTGATGTGTCTCAGCTCATATCCTGATGATGCTGCATGTGTTTGTCAGGAACCGGGAGGTTCTGGAGAATGTGCTCTCAGTGGCTCTGGCGGTTCTCGTGGCCTTCCTGGGTTCTGTGCTGCTAGTTCATGGGTTCTTCACAGACATTTGGGTCTTTCAGTTCTGCCTCGTTATTGCCAGTTGCCAGTACTCATTGCTGAAGGTGAGAATCACACACTTTTCAAAAACATACAAATCTAATGATTAATTTTTAATGAAACATTTCTGTTCTTCAATTAGAGTGTCCAACCTGACTCTTCATCACCACGACATGTGAGTAACACACACATTCATATACAATAACACACTTCATTACAGTGAGCTAAAACCATGTACATCAGTGGTGGAAAAATCAATAACCCAAAAATGAAAGTTCTGATATTATTTAATCACCTTTAATTTGTTTCAAACCTGTATGAATTTCTTTGTTCTGCTGAAAACAAAAGAAAATTGTATAATGTTGATAACCACACAGTTACAAAAAAATATTGAGCTGCAAAAGCATTTTCAACATTGAAAATGAAAAGAATGTCTCTTGAGCAACATATCATCACATTAATGTCTGTAATGTCTGGAGTAATGGCTGCTTAAAAATGTGGCTTTGCCATCGCACAAAATGTATTTACTTTTTAAAATATATTAAAATCGAAAAAAGTTAAATTTTAAATTGTAGTAAAATTTCACAGTATTACTGTTTTTGCTTTATTGTTGATCAAATAAATGCAGCCTTGATGAGGAAAATCGACTTCTTTCAAAAACATTTAAGTCATATTGCCCTCAACCCTTTGGTGTATATTCGTGATTATACATTATTTAAGTAATAGCACCTAGCATGATTAATTGCGTTTAAAGGTGCTGTAGGGAACTTTTGCAAAAAAATATTTTTTACATATTTATTAAACCTGTCATTATGTCCTGACAGTAGAATATGAGACAGATAATCTGTGAAAAAAATCAAGCTCCTCTGGCTCCTCCCAGTGGTCCTATTGCCATTTGCAGAAAGTCATGCGCTCCCGGTAAAAAACAACCAATCAGAGCTGCAGTCCGTAACTATGTTTGTGTTCAAAATGTAGAAAAATGAACATAATAAGCGAGTACACCATGAATCCATTTTCCAAACCGTGTTTTTAGCTTGTCCTGAATCACTAGGGTGCACCTATAATAAGTGTTTATATTCGGACTATTTTAGATTGCTTCGGGGGTACCGCGGCGGAGTAACCCAGTACCTTTGTGATTCTTCATAGACATAAACAGAGAGAAGTAGCTCCGGCTACAATGTTCTTCCGCAAGACGCAAGCAAGTTCTGTTTATTAACCGCTAGAGCGTCAAAAGTTAACTACCGCTGCTTTAATTACAGACAATGCATTACTTTTTGTTGAATATACAGAAGTTAAGTTAAATGACAGATTGGGGGTCTAAATTCAGAGATTCGATGTTTTTCTCACCCTTCTGTGCGTGTTTGTTTAGGGTCATAATCGAATCATCGCTTACAGCAGGCCTGTGTATTTCTGTCTGTGCTGTGGACTGATCTGGCTGTTGCACTATGGGAGTGTAAACAGCAGCTCCACCGCAGTGTCTCTGTATGGAGTCGCTCTCACCAGCTCCGTCCTGCTGTCTCAGGCACGGGATCTCCTCATTGGTGAGCACTGATACACATGAGGACATAGATTCACAGGAGTTTTTGTTTTGCTCTTTTATTGAAATCTGCATGCAGTACGATTTTTCTCAGCATTCCTATGAAAGAGTAAAGACATTCTAGAGCTGAGTACAGAGAAAATCCTGCTGATGTGACGAGACTTAAGTACTCGAGTGTTACATTATCTCTCTCTCTCTCTCTCTCCAGTTTTCACTTTGTGCTTTCCCATCATCTTCTTCATTGGGCTGCTTCCTCAGATTAACACTTTCGTCATGTACCTGCTTGAGCAACTTGACATTCATGTCTTCGGAGGAAACGGTGAAACATATGCACACTTTGACATTAGGACTGGGGAAAATAAGCATATGCACTGGGATTCTTTCTTTTCTTTCCTTTGAATTGTTACAAATTGTTATTAATAATGTCTTAATAAAATTTGAAATGAACATGAACTCATTTTTAAAAATCTAGTTAATTAATGTGGATAAATAGAACCTCATCATAAAGTTACCAATGTTTCTACTTTTTAATTTCATAAACTACAAAACTGTGTTGTGTTTTAGAGACTCATTATGTCTGTCTTCACTCCCAGCGAGCACCAGTCTGCTCTCAGCTCTCTATAGTGTTGTGCGCAGCATCATCACCATAGCGATGCTCTATGGGTTCTGCTATGGTGCTCTAAAGGTGATTCTTTCTTGATTTTGGTTGTATTTGTATGGATGCTGGATTGTTCTGTGTTGAGCACATTAAATATTCCTCTGAATATTATGTTTGTTTTCAGGACTCGTGGGATCCTCAACACATCCCTGTGCTTTTCTCAGTGTTTTGTGGGCTGTTGGTTGCTGTTTCATACCATCTCAGCCGCCAAAGCAGTGACCCCTCTGTTCTCATGTAAGTCTTAACTCTGAGTGTGTGGGTCTGTGCTTTTGATAGATAATTCTTGCACTTTTCCAGCTTTAAGTACTTTAGGTTCTTTGACTTTGTATCCTCTCGGGATTCAGTGCCTCAGGAGCTTTTGTTGTTTGACTGCAGAGTGGTTAATTAGAATTTTCTGAATTTGAATATTATCCTGTGTTTGTATAGTTCGTTAGTGCAATCAAAGGTCTTCCCTAATGTGAAAGAGAAAAATCCAGAGGATCCCCTTTCTGAAGTTCAGGATCCTTTACCAGAGAAACTCCGCAGCTCTGTGGTGAGTGATGTACACATAAATCTCTCAAACATAGATACAAACAGACGTAAATAGACACGAATGCTCTCTTCTGTTGTGAATGATGCATCTGTGTCTCTGTTTTTCTCTTTGACTGCAGAATGACAGACTACAGTCAGATGTGATTGTGTGTGTTGTCATTGCTGTCCTGTATTTCGCTATTCACGTCAGCACTGTCTTCATTGCCTTACAGGTAAAACACTGATCAGTAATGCAGCAATGTTACAATTTTGTGATAAAATGCTGATCATTTTAATTTGTGTGTGAGATAACCGATACATGGCCATATTCAAATATGTTCTACATTATTTTGCTAAAATAAAAAAACACTAAAAATTAAAATCAGTCATTGCAAGTTAATTTTGGCATCACAGCATTATAATGTACACTATTAAAAGTTAATATTCATTTGGAGATTAGCTATACATTACATTTAACAGTGTTATTAAATCATACATGTTTTTTAAATATTAACTGAGAGTGTAAGATTACAGCAAAGGTAAAAAATAAAAATAAATCAATAAATAAATTAGGAGAAATAAGCATGCATAATAAATCCTCCATTAATTATTCCATAAAAAAAAATCCAATATTGGGAATTCTTTTTTTTTTTTTCAACATAGCAAAATATATCATGGTTTTTATAACAATATTTAACAGCACAACAACAACGTCTGCAACATTGGTTATATTAAGACATCATGTGACACTGAAGACTGGAGTAATGACTGCTGAAAATGCAGCTTTGCCATCACAGAAATAAATTACAACACAAATGTTAATGACTGTCCAAATAAAAAAGATAATAGGATAATAAATCTTGACACTTCTTGTCCCTCTTTCCTCTATTTTAGCCTTTTTTGAGCTATGTTCTGTACGGTCTGGTTGGGGCAGTAGGCCTGTTAACTCACTACCTGTTGCCCCAGATGAGGAAACAGTTACCCTGGTACTGCTTCTCACACCCGCTGCTCAAAACCAGGGAGTACTATCAGTTTGAAATCCGGGGTAAGTCACCCTACAGATTTAGCAAATTGAAGTTATGCAAAGATAACACTCTTTGTTCTTCTGAGACTTGGTTAGCACAAACAGTACTTAAGCGTGTGTTTTCTGTGTGCAGGTGCCGCCCATGTCATGTGGTTTGAGCGTACACATGTGTGGCTGCTGTTTGTGGAGAAAAACATCCTCTATCCACTCATTGTGCTTAATGAGTTGAGTGGCAGCGCACAGGAGCTTGCCAGCCCCAAGAAACTCAACACAGAGTCAGTATTGCCTCTTCAATCTGACCTCCTGTCTTACTTCCTTACATCCAGTGTTACGATGTTTAATCGACTAACTGACTGACTGTCTGCACCAGATCATTGTGTATTAGCTCAACATTGTTCTGCGCTATCATTTACTCGCAGTCAGCTAATAATTTTTCTCTCTCAGGGTCGGGGCTCTAGTAATAACCATTGCTGGACTGAAGCTGCTGCGTTCTTCCTTCAGTAGTCCAACATATCAGTATGTCACTGTCCTCTTCACGGTCCTGTTCTTCACATTTGATTACCGGCAGTTTTCCGAGACATTGCTGCTGGACCTTTTCATTATGTCTATCGTTTTCAGCAAGGTCAGTCCTAATTCCTATAGCATCCTTTTACCTTTTTTTTTTTTTTTTTTTTTTTTTTTTTTTTTAAGAAGTTCTGTTGTATAACTGTGTGATGTGTTGTGTTTTGTAGTTATGGGAGCTCTTTTACAAGTTAAAGTTTGTTTATACCTACATCGCGCCCTGGCAGATTACCTGGGGCTCTGCCTTCCATGCCTTCGCCCAACCGTTTGCAGTGCCACGTATCCTGAACACACAAACCTGCTTTAGATTTAACACAGTTTACAGGCTTTGTCAAATTCAGGTGTCTTTCTTGTTGTTTCGTGCTGTGCTTCCTTGACTTGGTCCCCTCCAGACTCTGCCATGTTGTTCGTACAGGCCATTGTGTCTGCGGTGTTCTCCACTCCATTAAACCCTTTTCTTGGCAGTGCCATCTTCATCAGCTCATATGTACGACCTGTGCGCTTTTGGGAGAGAGAATACAAGTAAGACACTCTTGAATATCAGTATCTCCTGTTTTCTTTAGCCTTTTTAGCCCAGACCACAAAACATTTATACGATTCGAATGTAATTTTTGTGTTTTAGTACTAAGCGAGTTGATCACTCCAACACTAGACTTGCTTCGCAGCTTGACAGAAACCCAGGTACAACTACATACACTGAATGTTGTAAATGTAAAATCATTCTTAATTTAGTTTCTTGCCTGTGGTGTTGTAGATTTGTGTGGCATGATATTGGCATCTCTTCTCATCTCTCATGTTGTCAGGTTCAGATGATAATAACTTGAACTCCATCTTCTATGAGCATTTGACGCGCTCCCTGCAGCATTCTCTGTGTGGAGACCTGCAGCTGGGCCGCTGGGGAAACTACAGCATTGGAGACTGCTTCATCCTGGCATCTGATTACCTCAATGCTCTCGTTCACCTTGTTGAGATCGGCAATGGCCTCATCACCTTTCAGCTCAGAGGACTTGAGTTTAGAGGTGAGGAGAGAAAAAGCTAAGGAGAGAGAGACTAAATGAGCATTTGAAAGAGAAATATAAACTAAATCAAATAGTTACACTTATTACAAAATTTTTCTTTTTTAAAGAAATTAATACTTTTATTCACTACAGATGCATCCTAATGTTAATATTTCAAACTAATTCAAACTCATCAAAGAATGCTGAAAAAAATGTATCATGATTTCCACACAAATATTAAGGAGTTTTCAACATAATAACAAAATAAGAAACTTGTTTCTTGAGTATGAAATTGGCATTTTAGAATTATTACCTACATATTAGGTAAAAACAGGATTTTTCTTGCTCTTTTTAAATGAAATGGTCACTGTTCTCTAAATGTAGAAATTAAAGCTCTCTCCTCAATCCACTCAAACCATTAAATAATGTAAATAATAAGCCGGTGTGGTTATTGAGATTTGAGGAGGTAACCATTCATAAGGCCGACGACACAATGGATGCGTGGCGCAAGCGTCTCAGCTGCGTGGCGTGTCTGTTTTTTATTCAGCTCCCATGTTAACAGGTTAGAGCATGCAGACTGCCTGCGTGAGACGCGCGTGCGGAAAACACGTGCATGCTAGAAATAGAACCGACGCCTATTTTTCACGCGTACGTGTCAGAAGCGTTTCAAGGCAAAATATACTAGGAAAATATGTTTATATGTCATTTTGTACACAAATACATATTAATTCATGACATGTTGATATTTGAAAGTCTATAGGTTGGCATAAATTCAGATATAAATGTAATTAAAAATATAAAATAAATTATTATAGATTTTCAAATATTGCACCTGTCAAACATACTCTATTTTGTCATCAATACTGTTGACGGTGTCCTATCAGTAGGTGTGTAAAATAAAAAGTTGATATTGTTGTCATGAAGACAAGAGCCTGGTATTTCGGCGGCCTCCCTCTATGTCACCTACAGCAGCAGCAGCGCGCCAGCGCCGCGTGCATTCACGCTTCTGGTGTGTAAAGACACAGAAAACGCGAAGCAGCCGCCACGCTTCTGGCACGCAGCAGAGACGCCACGCAACCAGTGTGTCACCGGCCTAAGAGAGATCATTTACATATCTTCACGCATAGTAGCAAAACAGACATTTATAACTATTTAAATTAGTTGTTAATTTTGAAAGGATTATATGAGTCTAGTTAAAATATTCTGTCTCCTTTTTTCTCCTCTCTATCTCAGGGACATACTGCCAGCAGAGGGAGGTGGAGGCGATAACAGAGGGAGTTGAAGAAGATGAAAGCTGTTGTTGCTGTGAGCCCGGTCATCTCCCCCATCTGCTGTCCTTCAATGCTGCATTCGGACAGCGCTGGCTGGCCTGGGAGGTTCTGGTAACTAAATACGCCCTGGAGGGCTACAGCATCACTGATAACAGTGCGGCGTCAATGCTGCAGGTGTTTGATCTGCGGCGAATCCTCACCACCTACTACGTTAAGGTCAGCAGACAACCTTCTAGTCCTGTCCCTGGAACTGCTCTGTTTTCCTGGAATTGTTGAAAATCATTTGTTTTATTATTTATGTTTGTTTGTTTGTTTGTAGGGCATAATTTATTATGTCATTGCATCTCCTAAACTGGAGGAGTGGCTGGCAAACGAAGGCCTTCTTGAGGGCTTGAAGAGCTGCAGAGAGCGAAACTATGTTGACTTGGATCCGACTTTCAACCCCAATATTGATGAAGACTATGACCACAGACTGGCTGGAATCTCCAGAGACAGTTTCTGCTCTGTCTACCTCAGCTGGATCCAGTACTGCAACTCACGGAGAGAGAAGGTAGACATGTTCAGCCACACAACATGTCAGCTGGTGAAAAGTCATCTAAACTGCCTTTTAAAAGTTTGGTGTCTGTAAGGTTTTTTGTGAGTGATGCTCACCGAGACTCCATTTAACTGATCAACAACAACAACAAATATAGCTGCAAGCAGCAATTACGGGGCCAAGCACTCCAACGGCAAATGTAGTAGCTAAGCATCGCATAAAGCATCACACCAAATACATTAATGAGCAATAACAGCAATTTTGGAATTATTGTATTTGAAATGGCAAAAAAAAAAACACCAATACCACCTCTAGTAGCATGATTACTTGGTTTATCAAGCTTGACCAATAGGTGACACTGTTATAAAATCAATTTGGTGTACTCTGTGTGACTTTTCAATGACACACACAAAGTTTGGTGTCAATATGCCAAAGCATTCCAGGGATACAGCCTCAAGTGTCATTTTCTCATTGTGCCTCAAATTCGTCGATGTGGTATGCGAAAACGGTTTTGTCTATCGACTCAAAATCCATAACTTTGAATCAGTATAGCCTGAAGATCATTTGATTCGAATTTGGTGAAAATCGGACATACGGTTGATCAGGAGTTCGAAAAAGTATGTTTTCAACATAAATCAAAATGGCGGACCGGAAGTTCAGCTTACCGTGGTATATTTGGTATCTATGTTATCGGCATAAGCCAGGGAATATTTTGAGCCCAGTTTCCTTCAAATAGGCTAATGCCTTAAAAAGTTATTAGCATTTTAAAAAGTGTAATTACTCATGGTTAATGAATGGTTTATTACTCTTGACCAATAGGTGGCGCTGTTACCAAATTTATGTGGCATGGTCAGTGTGAGGTGGCGATGACACATACAAAGTTTGGTGCAAATATGTCAAAGTGTTACAGAGATACAGCCTCAAATGCATTTTGGCACCCTTCCAGCAAATTCGTTGATGCGCTAAATGAGAACCGTTATGTATATCGACACAAAATCCATAACTTTTTGCCAGCATGGTCTGAAGATGATGCACGTCAAATTTGGTGAAAATTGGGCTAACGGTCTAGGAGGAGTTCGAAAAAGTAGGTTTTCAACATTAATCAAAATGGCGGACAGGAAGTAAGGCCAATTTTCACATTATTGGTATCAATACTCTCGGCATGACCCACAGAATATAGCGAGACCATTTTAATTTTAATAGACTAATTTATTCAAAAGTTATTAGCATTTATGTGATATTTCATTATAACTATTGGCCACAAGGTGGCGCTGCCACCAAACTTTTTGAGTACCTTCAGGGCATGGAGCCGAATATTTTTGTAATTATTTGCGAAACGATACGATGCTGCGTTCAAAAAATACAGCATTTTAAATCATAATTCAAAATGGCCGACGCCTAAAATGGCCGACACAGGAAAATTGGATATCATTTGACTCGACATGACTCACTGAATATAAAGAGACCAGTTGTGTGATTTTTGGCCAAACCATTCAGTAGTTATAAGCCAAAATATGCATTTTTCATATCTCCTGACCACTAGGTGGCGCTGTGTCGAAACACTGCAGGTAGTCTCAGTTCATGCTTGTTATAACACACGCCAAGTTTGGTCTCAATATGACAAACCGTTGCCGGGATATAGCCTCACGTGCACGTTTGCGTGCTTTTCGTCAAATTTGTTTACGTGTCATTCAACAACAGTTGGACGAATCAACTTGAATTCCATAACTTTTTGCCAGCATGGTCTGAAGATGATCTGAGCCAATTTTCGTGGCAATCGGACTAACCGTCTAGGACGAGTTCGAAAAAGTAGGTTTTTCGAATAATTGAAAATAGCGAAAAAACTAAACCTTGCGATTTTTGAATTTTGGGGTTCATTCGACTTGGCATGAGCCAAGGATTCAGGATTTTCCCTGGATTTCCCAAGGATTTTCCAAATGGAAAAAAGAATTTCCATTTTCTAGCTTACGGTTCAAAAGTTATTAGCATACAAACATTGAAAGTTTGGACAAGTGGTGGCGCTAGAGAGTAGGAGATAGAGACTTCAAATTTGCTATAGTTAATGTTGGGACTGTCCTCTATCAGTGTGCCAAATTATACAACTTTCCCGCAATCGGTTCTATGGGCTGCCATAGACTTGCGGCGGAAGAAGAAGAATAATAACGCCAACAAACACAATAGGTGCCTTCGCACCTTCGGTGCTTGGCCCCTAAAAATACCCAGTAATCCTGTTAAATATCATTGCGATTTTAAAATACCTGTTTTCTGTTTTAATATATTTAAAAATGTAATGTATTCCTGTGACTACAAACCTGATTTTTTTAGCATCATTACTCAAGTCTCAGTGTCACATGAAATCATTCTGTTATGCTCAGTTTCTGCTCAAGAAATATTTATTACTATTATAAGGAAACCATGACATGTTTTTAAGGACCCATTTATCATAAAAAAATTAAGACAAACAGCATTTTTAAAGGTTTTTTTTTTTTTTACATTTAATGCATCCTTGCTGTATAAAAGTATGAATTATTTTGGAAAAAATAAAATAAAACTAATGGTACTGACCCCAAACATTTGAACTGTTATGTTAGTTAACAAACTTTTTACCTTACTGCTGTCTCTCTATTTCTCTCAGCCACTGGACAGTGAGAAAGACTCTCTGTTGGTTTTGTTGTGTTACGGCCTGTGTGTCCTGGGAAGGAGAGCTCTAGGAACTGCATCTCACCATATGTCCAGGTGGGGGAGCAAAAATCATTTACTGTGCTGGAGTTTTTCCAAAACAAATTGAAGACATTGTTTGCGGTTTGTTTTGTTCTAATGGTGTGTTTTTACAGTAATCTGGAGTCTTTCCTGTATGGGCTGCATGCCTTGTTTAAGGGAGATTTCCGGATCTCATCTGTAAGAGACGAGTGGATCTTTACTGACATGGAACTGCTGAGAAAGGTGGTTGTCCCTGGAATTCGCATGTCACTTAAACTGCACCAGGTGAGACATTTGTGTGTGAAACAAATATTAATGTCATCTGTTCTCCGTGTCATATCAAATATGACTTATTATTTTATGCTTTTGGTTCTGATTTTAACCAGAGTTAAAACTTTCTCTGCAGGATCACTTCACCTCCCCTGATGAGTATGAGGAATCGTCTGTGTTGTTTGAGGCGATCTCTTCACACGAGCAGACACTGGTGATCGCTCACGAGGGTGACCCGGCCTGGCGCAGTGCTGTCCTGTCCAACTCTCCCTCTCTGCTCGCCCTTAGACATGTGTTAGACGAAGGGACCAATGAATATAAGATCATCATGCTTAACAGACGCTACCTCAGCTTCAGGGTCATAAAAGTGAGCAACAAAAAAGATAGGATAAAATGGAAGAAAGTAGACTGACAGAGAAAAGACAACTTATTTTATTAGCATGTAAATGATTTTCTATATCTACATGTTCATAGGTGAATAAGGAGTGTGTACGCGGCCTGTGGGCGGGACAGCAGCAGGAATTGGTGTTTTTGCGGAACCGAAACCCAGAGCGTGGAAGCATCCAGAATGCCAAACAAGCACTACGCAACATGATAAATTCTTCATGTGACCAGCCAATCGGATACCCCATCTATGTGTCGCCTCTGACAACATCTTACTGTAATACACACCCACAGCTAAGACGCATACTGGGAGGACCAATCAGCATTGCCAACATACGAAACTTTATTGTCAACACGTGGCACAGGTTTGTGTGTGTGGTTGAATGAATGAGAATTGACATGTTTTGATAGGAATAATAATGACGCTCATCTTTCTCACTGCAGACTGCGTAAGGGTTGCGGCGCTGGCTGTAACAGTGGCGGGAATGTTGAAGATTGTGATGCAGGTGGCTTGTCATGTGGCAGTGGGAATTCTGGGAATTCTGGGACAGCAGCGAGTGATTCCCAGCACAGCTCGGGACACACAGCACTGCACGCTTACACACCTCATTCTCTAGGTAAACACAGTCACTTGCTGGTTGTACATACGCACGTTTACTGTGTAATTCTCATCACCCTCTTTAAAGTAGTTACATTTTGTTGCTTTGCAGCCTGAAGATGGACACAGTTTTTTTTTTCAGCTGTTTTAGCAACTTATAACATCTAAGTGAAAGATATAACACCAACATATCAGAAAAAAAATCTAAAATCAGTATCAGAATTGAAAAAGATCACCCCCTTGTGTCTCTATTTTGCTTAACCACCTTTTGTTTTAATTACAGCCTTTAGTCTGTTGGGATATGTCTCTACTAACGTTGCACAAGTAGACTTTGCAGAAATGCTTAAGTTCAGTTAAATTTGATGGTGACCGTTTGTTGACTGCAGTCTTCAAGTCTTTACAGATTTTCAGTGGGGTTTAAGTTTGGGCTCTGACTCAAGTAGGTATCGCTGCAGCCCGGAGACCTCCAAGTGGGAGGATCTTTTGCCGCAAGTGGGCTGGACTTCACGGAGAGCTCCAAGTGGGAGGGACTTTTGCCGCTAGTGGGCGGGATTTTACAAATGGGCGGGGTTTAAGCGGAAATTTCACATTGCGTCTTTGCCGGGGTGCGCGCGAATGAGGATGGCATAAAGAAGCGATACTAATGAAAAATAGATTTATTGTTCTTCATTGTAGTTTAAATTTTATTAACAAGGGGTTATATAATTTTGTGACAACTGCAAACATACAAGTATATTAAATTATATTAATTTTATAATTATATCAGTATCAAGAAAATGAATGAGTAATTTAGAGCAATAAAATGTTTACTGTATGTGAATGTTTTTCTTTAATGCAAGTTTGAAATCTGAGGGAGAATTATATTGTTTAGATTGTTACAACCCCCTTGGCTCTAGGTGAAACAACATTACAAAAGGCCACACGTGGAAGTACATTTTACAAATAAACATTTAATTTAAAAAAAGAAAACAAATCTAAATAGTAATACAAGAGTTAATAATAATAATAAAAAAAACATTCCAAGACTTAAGAGGAAAATATTATTGGTACCAAAGTCCAATTTAAGACACTCATTTCCCCATCTCCTTTTTATCACCAACTCAATCACAGGTAACGCTCCAAACCATTAAAAATTCAAGTTTTATTTGTTATATGACATGCAAAAAGCAGTGAAATGTAGGTCTGGCATACTCTTTTTAGAAAAAAAAAAAAAAAGAGAAAATTAAATACAAATAATGAAACGACAGGAAAAAAATACAACGTTTTTTTTTTTTTTTGGAGATAATTAAATACAAATAATGAAATATTCACAATATACTGTATTACTACACAGATGATTTGTAGAGGTGCTACACAGAAACTGCTACACAGATAATGTGCAGAGATGTACACAATGTGCAGTGAGGATGAAATGTCTAGTTAGGTTGTCAAAAAAGCGCAGTGTGCAGAGAGTTATTGGGTAGCCCTAAACAACCAGTCTATAAAGTGCAGTGTGTTTAATGTCCATGTTTAGTAGTCTGATAACATGAGGGAAGAAACTCCTCCTGAGCCTCTCCATCTTTGCCATCAGACTGCAGAAGGGTCTGCCTGACTGTAGCAGATGGGTTGGTGGGGTCTTTAAGGATCTTAACATCCCTAGATTTACATCTCCTGGTTTGGATGTATTGCAGAGAGGGGAGAGATGTTCTGGACATGTGCTCAGCTACTCTTTGCAGGGCATTTGAAGGTATTGAAGATGCTCACTCTCTCCACTGTGGTCCCGTTAATGATGATTGGGGCAGATCCGCTGCTGCCTCAAATAGAAAAGAGTTATTGTAAAATATTATTACAATTTACAATATGAATGTTTCTACTGCATTTCTGAACAAATAAATGAAGGGCTGGTGAGCATCAGACTTCAAAACCATAACAAAATCTGTCCAACCCCAAAAAGTCCTGTAGAACAGATATTTAAGGAACCTGAGGTTTTAACCTGCTTGATTTTTATCAGCATTGGAACACTTTGCTGCTGCTTTCACTCCAAGGCTATGGATTATATTTTTACTGGAATGAAGTGTCATTAGTCACTAAACATCCAGTCCAATGACATCGTAAAATTATTCACTGTTGACAAGTTAACATTAACTAAAGTACAATGCACATTTATGTAAGACGTCCACAGAATGTAATGTCATTTACATTCCAACATTTGTCCTTTAGGACAGTCTCTGACCATACCCCTGGAGCAATTTTAGGGACAAGCGCTGTTGCAAATGTCCACCTTTAAAGTATGAACATAATTTATCCACACAAAGACCCACATACACACACACATTAGTCAAAAATCTTCAGAAAAAATAAATTACACATCTTGATGCATAGAAAGAACAAAAAAAAGTTTAGAGGAAAGTGATCCTTTGGGTTTGCAGAGAGAGACGGTAACCAGGTCACTGAAATATAACTTTTGGCCACCCAGACTTGAACTTTCTGTAACACAAAGTTTACACATAATGTTTTTGTTTGTTTGTGTTTCCTACAATGTCAAAATTAATTCTACACCTGTTGATATGTAATGCATGGTAGTGGACACTGCAGTTATCCTCATATATCCACTCTGTTATGATTATTAAATTGAAAAATGAATTTGGTAATTAAACCAAATGTTTCAATTGCATTACATTATTTGGATTAACGTTACACGTAAAAATAGATAACATTTTAAAATTGTTTTGAAACAATGACCAGCTTTGTTAAAGTCAAGCATTATCAGTTAGGAGTTTTAACTATTATAGAACACTGTACTAAATCTATTAATAGTTATTGATCGCTTAAATATCAGTGCAGTTATAATACATAGGTCTGCATATTTTACGTAACGTTAGTAACAATAGCCTACCTGCTTAAAGTCTTCAGTGTCCGTAATCTGCAGCGTAAATGTATTGCAGAAATATTTAGCACAAAAGGGTAACAGACACAATAAAGATGTAATTTATCTGTGCTGCTAATGCTGTCTTAACGTGCTCTTGGAATAATCGTAAATATGAGTTTTGAAGGTAAAAAATTGCACATGAATGTCCTCCCATTTTCAAACTTGAATGCAATGAGCTTGTAATCATGATTTAACTACGTCAAGACTAAAACATCAACCGCCAAGATACTGCACTTTTTCGCAACTTGTAATACGTTGTACAAGTCTAAACTTACCCCTTCAAACTCCTCTTTCTTGACGCTGAAAAGCCTTGGGAAGTTGACGTCGTCTTTTTTTTTTTTTTTTTGGTGGTGGGGGGGGGGTATTCGCAGCGTGCATTAACCCCATGACATTAAATAAACCAATCAAAAGGCTCTGGAGGTTTGTACAGCCCACTTGGAGCTGAAGTCCCACCCATTTGGAGCTGACCCGCCCATTTGGAGCTGGCTCCGACCTCCGTTTATACCTATCTCCTCTGACTAGGCCATGCAAGGATATTCACCTTTTTCTCCTTCAATCACTGTGTGCTCAGTTTTCCTGTGTGCTTTGTGTCATTGTCATGTTGGAAGGTAAACCTTCTTCCCATTGACAACTTTCTAGCAGAGGGCAGATTTTCCTCAATTGGACAGTATTATGACCCATCCATTTTTCCTTCTATCCTGACAAGTGCTCCAGTCCCTGCTACAGAGAAACATCCGATATCACCACCTCCATGCTTTACTGGAGGAATGCTGTTATTTGGATGGTGAGCTGTATTGGATTTCCTCCAGATTACCTCCATTTAGTGTTGAGGACAAATAATTCAATTTTAGTCTCATCTGCCTCAGGATCTGTAAGGTGTGTTTTGGCAAAGCTCAGTCGTGACTACATGTGGTCTTTCTTGAGGAGTGGCTTTTTTCTTGCAACCCTCCAATAGCCACATTTGGGGAGAATTTGTGACATTGTTGTCACATGCACACAGTGACCACTCTTTGTCATAAATTCCTGCAGCTGCTTCAGAGTTGCTGTAGGCCTCTTGGTCGCCTCTGTAACCAGTTTCCTCCAGGCTCTATCATTCAGTTTGGACTGACATCCTGATCCAGGGAGGGCCTGTGTTGTAGAGCTGAAGATCTTTGGCCGAACCCGATGGGTTCGGTCGGGTTCGGACTTAATTTATATGATCTTACACGGCCTCGGGTCGAGCTTGGGCTTGCGCTCCGGTTTGCGAGATAAACGAGCGGTCATGTGATGTGTTTCGATTAGCGCGAGAAAGATGCGAAAATGAATGCTGAGCAGGTGTAACGGAGGCTTGCCTCTGGCGATTACGTATTGGTTGCAACAGCAACTAAAACAAAGTCTGAAGTGTGGAAAAGTTTTGACCATGTTTATAATGAGAATAATGAGTGAATAATGACGCTCCATCAGTGAGCGCAGGAACGCGCTGAAGACATCTACAGTGGATTCAATCATTTTCCTCCACAAAGACATGTAGGATTAGCCTAATCTCTGTGAGTGAAGGTTTTTCAAATGATAACTAAATATTTGAGTCTTAAATGCATAATGTGGACAGAGTATTTACGCTTATGTTGGCCTTATTCTTTTATAAAATATCATCTGCTAGTGCGAAGCAAATCCGGCAGAGCCTTTATCTTAATTTCGTTATTGAAAAATACCCATCTTAATTTAAAATTTATCTTAATTTAATTTGTTAAAAATGACTCGTTTTTATTGGTGCGTTGGTCTATTTATAGGTTAAATGAGCCTATGTCTACAATGCTGAGATGTTACGATGTTTCAGAGGACTTATTTTATTTCTTTATTCCAAATTCCAAGTGGTCTAGTCTATGTTAGTTATGAATAAATTATGTTAAAACATGTATAAATGACTGAAAAGGCAAAAGAGCTGTGTGTGTGCACACATTTGAATTATGTCGGGGTGTGAACGGGTTCGGGCTTTAAAAAAAGCTGTCAATCAAAATTTACTTGTCGGGCTCGGGCCGAAACCTGTCGGGCTGGGGTCCTGTCGGGCCTAACTTTTAAGGCCCGATTACAGCTCTACTGTGTTGTACCAAATTCTTCTTAATAATGGACTTCTAGGCATTGATAAAGCTTTTTTTGTATCCATCTACTGACTTGTGCCTCTCCACAACTTATCCTGGAGATCTTTTGATGGATGCCAATAGTTGATTGTTAGCTTCAACTGAACTAACAGGGACTGAAATGCTCCAGGAAAGCTCTTTTCATGCTGAGCTTATCAAAATAACAAAAGCTGATCTTGGTTGAAAGTCAAATGACTTTGTGTGCCATTGAGAAGGTGATTAGCGGCAACTGATTGAGTTCACAAATAATTTTTTACTGTGTAAATACAGCTGGATAACACAAAAACTGTGTCCATCTTCATTTCAGGCTGCAAAGCAACAAAATGTGATTATTTTAAAGTGGGTGATTCTTTTCTATACTGATGGCTGGATGGACGTGTAAAAAGATAAAAAAAATATTGATGGATGGACAAAAAAGGTAGATAATCTCATGGATGGACAAATAAAAAGATAAATATATGGATGGATGATAGATAAAAAGGATAGATAAGCAGATGGATTGATTGACTGATGGATATATAAATTAATCGATGATGCATGGTAGATATAAAAAATAAATTAACAGATAGATAGATAAATAACAAGAGAACAAGAATGATGGATAGATTGATGGAAGGATGAAAAGATGAAAATGCATAGATAGATAGAAAAGAAAGAAAGTAACCTACAGTCTCTCTCTCTTTAGGTACGAGTCAGAGTTCACAGTCAGTGCAGTCTGGTTTGGTTCGTCATTCTCCTGCTCGTGCGTCTGTCGTCAGTCAGTCGTCCTCATATCGTCACAGCAGCAGCCGCCAGTCATCACTCCGAACATCTGTGACGGGTCTGGAGCCCTGCAGACGTTCCTCCAGCAGCCAGCTTTCTCTCCGCACGCTGCCAACCTCCCTCCAACTCCGGCTGGGCACCAACGCCTCAGCCGCCAGCTCCGACCCGCCCGGCCCCTCCAGCTCCCTCTCCGCCCACTCCATCCCACCCTGCAAACGACACACCCACACACTCGCCAGCCTTCTGGGAAACGAAGCCTTAGGGCTGGGGACGGACAACCATCCTCACCCCCACTATCATCTTCACTACATCCACCATCATCATCACAATCCCTCGCTGTCCTGTCTGAGAAGGGATGACATCTCCTACAGGGTGCAGGTGAGCATCTGGCCTTCTCGTATTTGGCCCTTTAACTGTGTGAAATGTAATGTTATAATGAAGCATATGCACGTTTTGTGTGTAGATTGTGGATGTGAGTCAGGTGTTGGATGTAATGAATCATCCCAGGAGGAAGGAGCTGGTGTGGCCAGATGAGAGCATGAGACTAAGATCTGGACGCAACTTTTGGAGGGACTGGAGTCCCCTAGAAGGCATGGAGGGTCACGTGAGTACATCACACACTAGTGTTGTTATTATTAACTGAAATGTAAAAAAAAAAACATTTTTGAAATTGAAAAAAAAAAAATTGTAATTTGAATAAAATGAAAAAAGTGAAAAAACTAATATTAAAAATGTCTTAAAGTAATACTACAATTACTAAAACTAACACATAATGAAAAATATATTAAAGCTAAATAAAAAACATTAAAAAAAAATAAATAAAAAAACACGCTCTGTGAATTTCACATTGAAATCAAAGGGGGGAAAAAATTAGAATATTTTTTAAGGAATGAAAGCATGTTTTAGGACCATATTATTGGACTTTTTGGACAGTTGAGCATTCTTCCCCCAGATTCACCCTGCTTTCCTAATTTCCCACTACTCACTCTCTCTACATAGGTGGTTCATCGTTGGGTGCCTTGCAGTCGTGATCCGGTTAGTCGGTCTCACATTGATAAGACCATCCTGCTGGTCCAGGTGGATGATAAACTGGTTCCCATTATAGAGACAGGAGTGATTGAACTGGGGGCAGAGGTGTGAGGACACACTCGTCTAATGTCAGACCAGAAGAAGAATGAGGCCACACTCACTTCCAGCTGCTGATCAGGGCGCAGGATGCCAGGGAACCGTGCAAATGGAGAGCATACACACTCACACACGCTGCAAGAAGCACACTTGCTCAAATCTGGACAGAAAGCTGCCTTGCTTTGTGTTCCTCAGATATGCTGCATGAGAGATCAGCTTCTATAAACTCTTCTCTCTCTTTTTCTCTCCTTTACGAGCAGCTGCGGTCTCATTGGGGTTTTTTTAGGTTCTATGCATCTCATCAGAAGTCTGTAAACACACTCACAGGGAACACTACAAACGAGCTTGATGTTCACGCAGAGAAGAGTTTTTTTTATTACAGCTATAATTAAGTTTTATTTTGTATTTCTGCCAAATTAAGTCAGGCGCACAGTGCTGCCCTGGACATGCAGTGAATCATGTGACAGACTGTTTTTTACTAGCTGCCAAGACAGACAGATGATCACGTTGAGGATGAGGATGCTGAGGATTAAAACGGAAGCAGGTGCTTCTGAGACGGAGCTCACTTATGTCATTCTTATTCTTCGTCCTTGTTTATTTTTTTGAGGATCCATTTGACAACAGAGAGGTGTTATGAGAGACTTTAACTTGCACTACGATTTGTTTTGTTTTTGATTTGCAGCTGTGCACTACTTTCTACGATCACACCTTATTTATTCCTCTACGGTTTGAATCATCATGGTTACCGATGCCTTTGGAATGCAAAATGCGAAATCATCAACATTCTTTTCTGCCATTTTGACAGTTATTTCTTTAGCTTGCGGACAGAAGTGGTGTTTAACCACATGTAGTTATGTATGAATATATAAATGTGTCTGTAAAAAGATTTGGCTTTGAATATTTATTATTGTATTTACATTTTGTTATATTGTTTTTCATTTACAGGACAAATAAAGACAATGCATAAATATGATTTCGTCCTGTTCCTAAGTGATTGATGTTATTCTTTTATGAGAAGGATGAATTTAAGTGCATCTGGGACATGAACTCTTATTCATGTGATTTGGGGACGCAGCACTTAAATAGACTGGGAAACAAGGAAATTGCTCAATTTGCTGATCACTAATGTTTTTTTATGCTTATTGAGTGTGGCGATTCAATGCTTTGGCTGTGATCACTTGCATAATCTGTATATCAGTATCATGTCTTTAGGATAAAGAAAAGCAGTTAGTATAAAGCCGATATCTCAAAATAGAAAAACATAAAGATATTTTGGGAAGATGTTACATTTCACAGTGTGCTAAACCTGTTTAACTGGTTTCCTATTACACTTAAAGGGATAGTTTACCCAAAAATCTAAATATGTCATTAATAACTCATGAGACATCCGTTTATCTTTGGAACACAGTTTAAAGATATTTTAGATTTAGTCCGAGAGCTCTCAGTACCTCCATTGAAGCTGTGTGTACAGTCTACTGTCCATGTCCAGAAAGGTAAGAAAAACATCATCAAAGTAGTCCATGTGACATCAGAGGGTCAGTTAGAATTTTTTGAAGCATCGAAAATACATTTTGATCCAAAAATAGCAAAAACTATGACTTTATTCAGTATTGTCTTCTCTTCCGTGTTTGTTGTGAGAGAGATCAAAACAAAGCAGTTTGTGATATCCGGTTTGCAAACGAATCATTCAGTTCACCAAATCAAACTGAATCTAATCATTCTAATATTCTGATTTGCTGCTAAAAAAAACACATTTATTATTGTGTTGAAAACACTGGATAATTTTTCAGGTTTCTTTGATGAATAGTTTAGAAGAACAAAATTAATCTGAAATAGATATCTTTTATAACGTAAATGTTTTTAGCATTACTTCTGATCAGTTTAATGTATCCTTGCTAAATAAAAGTAGTAATTTATAATTTCTTATTCTAAAAATCTTACTGTTTAAATATGTTTGACTGTTAGTGTAGGGTGATTATTCTTATAGACAAAAAAAAAAAAAAGAGTATGAAAAGTGCTACAGAAAACAACAACAAAACTGAACAACAATAAAACCAGGAAATGTTGCTGGAGACGGGCTTATTGAAAATGTAAATTCGTTCTCTGCCAGCAGGAGCCGCTTTAAAGTGATAAAAGCACAGACTGTATAAAATTAGCAGATGAACGCTTCTTTATCAGATCAAATGAAGAGTTTTGGCAAAGTTATTATAAATTGTTCATGTTCCAATTATTAGTCTGTGTGTTTTTTTTAAAGTAATCCAGCCATGAGACTCGGTAAATTACTAAAGAAGATGCAAAAGGGATTTACCCGTGAGAAACAGTACATAGCCTGATCTGAAACAACAGTGAGTATCAGGTCTATTTTGTCTCAGTGTTGCATGTAAATGGTCTGTTCCTGCTTTAACGTTACTGTTACAACACCTGCAAAAACAGCACAACAGGTGAGATCAATCCAACTATAAAAATATGTGTGGTGTAGTGAAATATCATCAAATGACAAACGGACGACCTGATCATGTGCTCGATTATTTTCTGCTCAGATAATTACAAAAGAAGGGCATGCAGATATTTATGCTGAGGCTTCTCGTTTTTTTAACCATTATTAAATCCCCTAAAACAGTTGAGGCTTTTCCCCTGAAACAAAACAACTTTCCTTGTCAAATGGCAGACCACTTCAACGCACAACTTTCGAAAAGCTCAGAAACGCTTCCTCTTTTCTTGTTTTGTTTTCAGTCAAACTCGTTGCACATGACCGGCTAGTCACGCGGTCAGTTGAGGCTCCGCCCAGGAGTCATATGTGATTGGTTGCTGCACAGAGCTGTGTGTCGCTGATTGGCTGCTTTGTATGCGTCCTCGTCTGTAAAGCGTCGCGTCGCTCCAGCACGGGCAGCTCGGGCAGCGCGTACAGAACAGGTAAGAACATTGAAACGACGATTATTTATATTTAATTGTAAATTAAATTAGTTCTACTTATTTTGTTTGGTTGAAGTTTGTATAATTAGTCAACTCCGGGGTAAATGCCAAATCCAGCTAACACGAGTACAGTTTAAATCCCCCTATGGCCTGTGCTATTATTGTAGCCTGGTGTCCTTGTATGTTTATATGATGATCACGAGACCACTTACAAAAATATACCATAGTAAACAGTCATTTGTGTCTTTTAAACAGTTAGTGTTTCCTACCATTATCATCTTAAGACATTTAACTAATTTTTAAAATCTTATTCTGTTTGAAGGAAATTCGTTATGGTTTTATAGTGTAACAATAACTGTATTAATTAACTATGGTTGATTTTTGTAAATATGAAATGTTCAGCAGAGTGGGAAACTTTGCTTACAGATTTTAAAATTTCACACTTCATACTTCATTTCTGGCTTACTGTAAACAGACCCTTAGGCATGTGTTGTCACATGATAAAGTCAACACCACTTAATTTGCATAACTATAAAGGCTTAGTGAAAATGAAACCGTGTTGGGTATTTACAGTATACCTAAATTAAAATATACATGTATATTATATTATTAGTAAAATTAAAGTCATTAAGTTAAGTACTTTTTGTATTCTGATAAATACAAATGCTTTTTAAAGGAAGTTTACAATCTTTAAACTTATAATAGCAAGCATTCTGTTGCAAGAATGCTGGTTATTATTCATCTCTGTTCCAGGTAGATCGCAGAGATGAGTCCCCAGATAGGAGCGGTTTTAGGTCTCGCCCTGAGCCTGGGGCTGGTAGCGAGTGGTTTTCCTGCCGAGCAGTCAGATACTGGGAAGCACTGGGTCGTCATTGTGGCCGGATCGAATGGCTGGTACAATTACAGACACCAGGTGAGAGTTGACCTGGATCTTCGAGGTGGAAAAAGCACATGGGTTTTTCCAAACTGTTCGTCAGGTGTCATATCTGAAGTCTTTTTAGATTTTTATTGTGTTTTATTTGTGTGTGTGTGTGTGAATAGGCCGATGTGTGCCATGCGTATCAGATTGTCCATAGAAATGGAATTCCCGATGAGCAGATTGTGGTGATGATGTATGACGATCTTGCTCAGAACGAAGAGTGAGTATGAAATCTATGATTTAATCTAATTGTTGTGTAATGACTCCAAGGCCCTCCTATGTCTAAAACAATATTCAAAATCCCTTTTATTTAAGCTTATATGTACTCTGGTACTTTAGTTTTAATTAAAATCTGTAAACTTAAAAAAAATCTTGTACATAATTTGTGTTTGTTGGTTAATTAAGAGTTTAGATTTAGTATATTAACAATACTATTAATTTTAAGACTTATTGGGGCCCCCCTGGTTGAGAACCAATGGTATAGTGAGATCTGGACTGGTAACCTAAGAGCTATTGGATTAATGTAAGAGAGTCATGATATCCAGTTGCTTTGGGCAAATGCAATAGTGATGCAGAAGCACTTTACCCCACATGGCCTCAGATTGTAGAAAATTTGCCGTTAGCCGTTTCAGATATGAAAAAATATATCTGGGTAATTTCTCACTAACACCAAAATGTGCACTTCCCCTAAATCGTTTTGTTGAAGTGATGACTTCCAAAGGCAGACATGAAAAATTATTTAGCTCCACCACGTGCATTGGTGCGTACACACACGCACACAAACGCAAACAGAAACAAAGCTTTGAGTCAGTTCCTTTGCAGAAGTCACAACTATCTAATCCAACCACCAGAATATTTAAGTGTGCCAACAGGAAAAATGGATGAATTGTTATATATATATATATATTTATATTTCTCAGATTGAAAGAAGTAAAAAAAATTTGGAAGTTGGATCGCTGTGACATTAATTGCTTCAGTGGCTTTTTTTGATGAATTCATATGTAGGTCAGGTGTTCCAACTGAATTAAACAATGAAAGAAAGAGATGAGGTGATTGTTGACTTAGCCACATGGTTTTATGGTTAAATTTTAACCTATGTTTGCGGTATTTTTATAATCGTTATGCTTTTTAATAATCAATCAGCCAGTTTTTATTCTTGAAAACCAAAAGCCCTTTCAGTGCAGAGGTTCATATGAAACGGTGTCTTTGTTTGTGTCCAGAAACCCTACTAAAGGAGTGATCATAAACCGACCCAATGGAACGGATGTTTACAAAGGAGTGCTGAAGGACTACACTGGTGATGTGAGTCAACGTGTACCTCTGAATCTGAGATTTGAGTTGGGAAATGGTGTGTTTGCTGGCCATTCATTAAAATAGTGTTTGTTTTTGATATAGGACGTGACTCCTCAGAACTTCCTGGCAGTGTTGAAAGGTGATTCTGCTGGTGTGAAGGGAGGCTCTGGAAAAGTGCTCAAAAGGCAAGTTACCATAAAAACTTTGGCACAGGGGGGCTAGAGGTCATTTGCATGTTTTTTTATTTCTTTGGGGGGTGGGAGTTGATGGTGTGTGTTTTGAAATGTACATTTTGATAAGATTGTAGTGACTTACTAAATGTATAGCCCTGTGAAATCTCTGTCTCTTTTGTTTCTGTTTGTGCATGTTAAGGCAGATACATGGAAAAACAGCTCTTGTGATATACTTTCCTTTCTCAGTGTATTTTTATTGTTCTTTCTACTGGCAGTGGTCCAAATGATCATGTGTTTGTGTATTTCACTGATCATGGAGCCCCGGGTCTGCTGGCCTTCCCTAATGATGATGTAAGCATTTTCTGCTTTCTGTGGTCGTTTAGCTGAGTGTGATCCTTTCAGATCCTTTTTACACACAGTATACAGTTCTTTCCAAAGTTTCAGACTACTAGTGCAAATGCTTCTATCAAATATATTTATCTAACTTCATTACAAATTTTCTAATCAACATAAGTAGTTAGTTTATTTGAAAAACAAAAAATCCCAGATGGTCTTAATTTGACACTTTGAAAACATTCAAACAGTAGGTCAGCTGCTAGAAAGATTTAATGTTGAGTAACACATTTGACTTGTAGGAGTTTTAGCTGTGAGTTGCATTAAAAACTTGCTGCACTGACAACTTTTCTGGTAATTGTGCATGATCATTGGGTTGGGAGGGTTATTGCTTCACTTCCCTATGCATGGTGAGTTTATAAATTAATGGGAATGTTGTAAATGTCAAATAGATGGCTTTATCTCTAGAAACAAACAGTAAATCATACTTCTTTTTTTCTGTTTTTAGCTTCATGTAGACGACCTGATGAAAACCTTAAAGTACATGCACCAAAACAACAAATACAAGGAGGTGACTGTTAAATGTGTTTGCTCATCGATATTAAGATACAGTCTAGATTTTCTGTTTCCATTTTTTATTTTTTTCTCGCACACATAGATGGTTTTGTATATTGAAGCTTGTGAATCTGGCTCTATGATGAAGCCTCTGCCAGCTAACATTAATGGTGAGTTTTTCTTTGACATCATACATGCTGCTGTGTGTAAATAACCATATGTTTAATCAGGCTGTGTTCTCTCTGTGTGTCTCAGTCTATGCTACCACTGCTGCCAACCCTCATGAGTCCTCATATGCCTGTTATTATGACGAGGCCAGAGACACCTACCTGGGAGACTGGTACAGTGTCAACTGGATGGAAGACTCCGACGTGGTTCGTACATCTCTAACAGCAAACCTTGTGTAGATTCTATCTTCAAAGAGACGGAAGATAGAAAAGTGCATTTATTCAGCATGAGCCATCTGACTGTGGGAATGTGGTTTAAATGGTGTTGTGCGATTTTGTCTCTTTAGGAGGATCTGAATAAAGAGACTTTGGCCAAACAGTTCAAAATCGTAAAGGCCAAAACCAACACCAGCCATGTAATGCAGTATGGAAACAAGGTACAGTCACAAACACCAAGATGTGAAATACATCTCATAAATATTAAAAATTAACACATGCATTAATAAAACGAACAGTCTTTACACTCCCAAGCACCAAATGCAAGGTTTATTCGCATTAGTGATGCTGTGAAGTAATTAATTTATTAAATTACTAAAGCAGTTAGTCACAAGAACAAAAATATTAATTTAATTCTGGTCCCTAAATTGTAGCATCTGTGAACAGCATCCTAAAAATAGTTTATCAACAGTATGGTGTATATTTATCTGCTGTGAAGTTCTTTATGAGTTAAGGTTTAGCATTGGCCTCATTCTCGGCTAGTTCAGAAAGTTTCCATTTATAGTCATGTATATTTTGACAAGGAAGTGTTTGATAAAAGCAAAATGGCTGCTCTGAGTACTGTCTGCTTGTCTGTACTTGCCCAATGTAACTCTCTTGGTTTATTTGTGTTTTAGACGCTGTCCCACATGAAGGTGATTGTGTTCCAGGGTAATTCGAAAGGTCTTGAGAAGGCACCTGAGCCGCTGTCGTTGCCTGTGATTACTGAACATGACCTCATGAGCAGCCCCGATGTGCCCCTTGCAATCATGAAGAGAAAACTGCAGAAGTCCAATGACATTAATGCTGTTGTTGGTTACATGAAAGAAATCCATGAACATCTAAAGGTTTGAAGCACTACTTTTTTACCAAACAATTTAAACAAATAATTATTATTGATTTATTCATTTATTTTACTTGTTAAGTTAATTAACACTATCGTTCAAAAGAATGGTGTCATTAAGATTTCTTTAATGAAATTAATACTTTTATTCAGCAAGGATGAATTAAATTGATCAACTGAGAGTAAAGACATTTATGTAAAAAAAAAAAAAAAAAAATTATTTAAAATAAGTGATGTTTCTTATAATCATGAGAAATGTTTCTTGGGCACCAGATCAGCAATCAGAATGATTTCTGAAGGATCATGTGACACTGAAGACTGGAGTAATGATGCTGAAAATTCTCCATTGGCATTGCAGAAATTAATTACTTTTTAATATATTAAATAAATAAACATTATTGCCAGTTTTACATTTTTGATCAAATAAAAACAGCCTTGATAAGGATAAAATACTTCTTTAAAAGACTTAAAGCTTACTGACCCCAAACTTTTAAATGCTAGTGTTTGTAACATATACTGAAAGTGATGTATGTGATATACATTTCAGGCAAGATGATCATATTATAATGGATTTTATGTTGTTGTGTGTGTGTGTGTGTAGGTACGTGAGCTGCTTGGTAACACCATGCGTAAGATCGTGGAGCATGTGGTGCAGGAAAAAGAGGAAGTGCAGGATTACCTGAATGGACATGAAGAACTCACAGAGTATGAATGTTACAAAACTGCTGTCGAGCACTACAAGAAACACTGCTTCAACTGGCACCAGCAGGAGGTATGAACAGTCCTTGTTCTCTATTATCTGCATGATTAGTTGTGTTGTGCTTTGTGTGACATCTTTTCTCTCTTGTTGCAGTATGAATATGCTCTGAGACACCTGTATGCTTTAGTAAACCTGTGTCAGGGAGGATACCAGGCCCAGAGGTAAAAAAAAACACCTCTCTTTTTTTTTTTTTTTCTCTCTCTCTCTCCATTTCCATGTCTTTTCTCTAGTCTAGATGATGTCTATAAACTTTGTAAACAATGAACCATAAAAGCTGTGAAGTGTTATCCCATTTTAAACTGTGCCCCCTGCCCATGATAGTGAGTTGTGTTTTATTCTAGAATGTGAATGGAAAAGCTCATTTTTATCTGTTATTTAAATCTCATATCTGTCCTTTCTCACAGAATCACAGCAGCCATGGATGATGTGTGTTACTTCAGTAGAAACATGAACTTGTGAGCCACTGAGGACTTTTGAATGGACTTCACTTTGCCCAAAAGTATCGCAATGTTGGGAAAATCTCTATCATCTTGCAAATTTGACTGATCTTTTTGAAAATGTTACTTTTAATGAGGATTTGCACTTCTGAAAATGTAATGGGATGTTTTACTGATCTTTGTTTTGTTTTAAAGAAAGAAATGTGCTTTAAGATGCCGCCCGGTGACCACTGACAAACACTTTGGGCCATTAACATTTGTTCATATTTTTTTTATGTGTATTTTTCCCCCCTTCAGATGCCTCCTTAATAAGACCAACAGAAATTTTGTCAGTAAAGCTTTAGAATGACACAATTTTTGCACTTCAGTTACTGTCACCATAATTAAAAATACATTTTAAGATGTTTTTGGAAGCCAAATGTCCAATCAGTGAATGAAGTCCAATCTCGCAGGATGTTGAACAGGTGCATTCAAACAATGTAAAACAAACACTAGCTACACGTTTAACTAAACGCTGCACTAAGATTTAATTTTAAATTTTTATTTTTTTTATCCGCTTGTTGACAGAGCCATGACAATACACAATTTCGTTCCTGTAGTTAAATCAAAGAACTTTTCCTTGGTTACTGACTAAATGTATACTTATTAAACTAAAATGCAAACTAACCTAAATATCTGAAGGCTGTGGTCATACATAACAATAAGTGTCTTAAATAACTGAGATCACTGCTTGAAAACAGCTGTAGTTTGAGCAGTTAATGAGTGGGTGTGTTTAGTGTAATGGTTGATGTGCTATTATGTCAAGTGCCCTCTGTTTAGAATAATTTGAGACCACTGAACTTGAGGGAGATGTAATGTTTGAGGAGTGTTTGCTGGAGTTTGAGCTCTGTAAGAAAAGTGACTTTGCACTGACAACATGGGTTAAACACTTTGTGAAACGATACACTGAACTACTGTCAGTGTTAAGCAGTGATTTATTGAGTATAAAAGCCATAATAAACCTGAATTGAATGGTGAATTTGTTGAATGTATTTTTTCATTTTCTTTCTGTCCAAGTTACAGCTTAATTCTGCTGACAAATAAAAACTTGTTACTAGATGGAAATTTTAATTGCATTTTTTTTTCTCTTATGTCATATAGCAACCCATTTTCTTTCTCAGGGGCGGATCTATCCCTTACGAAAAATAACCATGGTTTTATTATAGTAAAACTGTAGTAACCCATGGTTTTTTGGCGTATTGACTGCCATTTGTAAAACCACAGATTTACTACAAATACCATGGTTAAACTATGGTTAATATAGCAAAACCATGGTTAATTTGTGGTTACCATGGTTTAACTACAGTAACCATGGTTTTTTGGTTTTATTTGTAGTAAAACCATGGTTAATTTTCGTAAGGGGTGGCATAGGGTGTGTAATACCACCCTAAAAGAAAGCCTTGCCACCCCTCAACGAATTAAGGTTATGGCCATTTTGACAATTTACGAGCGCGAATCTTTCGTGATTCGGGATCCCGCTCCGAACTCATGACTCAAATGATTCGCGAACCCACTCCGAACTCATGACTCAAATGATTCGCGAACCCGCTCTGAACTCCCGAACTGTTTCAAATGATTTGCGATCCCCAAACTGACTCAAATGATTCGTGATCCCTCTCCGAACTCTCAAACTGACTCAAATGATTTGCGAACCCGCTCCGAACTCCCGAACTGATTCAAATGATTTGCAATCCCCAAACTGACTCAAATGATTCGTGATCCCGCTCCGAACTCCCGGACTGATTCAAATGATTTGCGATCCCCAAACTGACTCAAGTGATTCGCGAACCCGCTTTGAACTCCCGAACTGATTCAAATGATTCGCGAACCCCCTCCGAACTCTCGAATTGATTCAAATGATCCGCGAAGCCGCTCCGAACTCCCGAACTGATTCAAATGATTTGCGATCCCCAAACTAACTCAAATGATTCGCGATCCCGCTCCGAACTCTCAAACTGACTCAAATGATTCGCGATCCCGCTCCGAACTCTCAAACTGACTCAAATGATTCGCGATCCCCATAACTGACTCAAATGATCCGCGAAGCCGCTCCGAACTCCCGAACTGATTCAAATGATTTGCGATCCCCAAACTAACTCAAATGATTCGCGGTCCCGCTCCGAACTCTCAAACTGACTCAAATGATTCGCGATCCCCATAACTGACTCAAATGATTCGCGATCCCGCTCCGAACTCTCAAAATGATTCAAATGATTCGCAATCCCCATAACTGACTCAAATGATTCGCGAACCCGCTCCGAACTCTCGAATTGACTCAAATGATCCGCGAAGCCGCTTCGAACTCCCGAACTGATTCAAATGATTTTTGATCCCCAAACTGACTCAAATGATTCGCGAACCCGCTCCGAATTCCCAAACTGACTCAAATGATTCGCAATTCCCATAACTGACTCAAATGATTCGCGATCCCACGAACTCCCGAACTGACTGAATCTGCCTAGGGCACCAACTCCCAGAGGGGGCACCATCCCAGTTGCTCCAAAAAAAAAAAAAAAAAAAACTCCCTCCATTCTCCCATCCGCGCTCGCGACCGCTCGCACCTCATTTTTGTGGCTGAATGTTCACAATTAATGGATGAATCCAATCCAGCTAAGAGAAAAGAAAAGTAAAAGTAAAAAAAAAAAAAAAACAGACATAAAGTTGGCTTTGATGTTGGACGACGAGTCTCAAATTTAGGGACCATCTTTAAAGTTACATGCGATATTGGTATACACTTTTCTAACGTCAGTAGCATTTGAGGAGAATGACTTATAGTCATAAAAACAACTGTAATTGTTCATGTAGGTGTCAGCTATAATGCACAATTGAATTAAATGTTTGATATTTATTCAAATAATCTGTAAATCATATGTAAATTATGCTACTATTTCACACCTTATACATTTTTAATATATATTAAAATAAAGTATAAATCATTTAGGTAAAAATGAGGCCCGTTTATCACTTTCAGGCACATTCCTGTGAAAGTTTTTTTTTTTTCAGGTTTCCTTACGAAAATTACACATGGTTTTAACAATAACACCACAAATTATTATTTTTGTAGCCATGGTAACTGCAAATCAACCATGGTTTTGTTACTTCAAATAATAATTTACAAAGTATTTATATACTGGAATATTTTTTGTTGTTGTTGTTGTTGTTGCTATAAAAACAGACCTAAGCCTTTAAAACGACTTAAAATGCATTATATAAAAAAATAATGAGGCAATAATGATTGGTTAATAATAATACTGTTACTATACATAATGTAGGCAAATACAAAATAAACAATTTATGTACATGTTATTACCAATGCCATGTAATTGCTGCTGTGACACTTACAGGACGATCAAATCCTTGTTTAGGCTACTGACCAAACATTTAATTCAAATATTCATTAAATCTTTCATTTTTGGACACCTTTTTGCCATAGATGACACAGCCTTTATAATTTCTTCAACAATCAATGTGCATATCACAACCCTTGCAAAAAAAAAAAAACATTATTAAAAAACATGCTTAATTTCCTTTTGCATGATTTCTGAATTCTTGAGACTATAAAATAAATTTGAGTCATAATAAAGTCATAGCCATAGGTAAATGTCGAGAGCTATTAATTATGATTTGTAAATAATACAATTTATTCATTTACTTTTTTATTTGATTAAAGTTCTTTTTTCAGCCTATAGTAGGTGTTTTTATCATCATCATATTTGAGGAAGGGGGGCACAACAATACAATCCTGCTCAGGACACCCATTTGGCCAGCAGCGGCCCTGAAGGTGTTGATATACACGTCTCTGGGAATGTGTGCTCTACTACTACTACACACACACACACACACACACACACACTGAAGCACGTGTGGTGTTTTCAACTCTTCACTATATTGACACATGATGTGGGCTACACATGTGCACGTCAGCGCACTATGGGCCCTATCTTGCACCCAGCGCAATTGACTTTGTACACCGACGCATGTGTCATTCCTATTTTGCACCTGCGCAAAGCGCGCTTTTCCCTCCACAGAAGCACGTCGCTAAACTAGTGAATGAACTTGCGCTCCCTGGGCGGTTCAGCGCAAAAAAGGAGGCGTGTTCCGGCGCAAACAATCCCTGGTGCTATTTTGCTGTTCCATTAAACAATTGCGCCACTGACCAGAAAAAACCTAGTCTAAAGTCAGTGGCGCGTTGCGCGTTGTTCATTATGCTATTTTAAGGGCGCATGCTTGACCATAATGTATAGCATGCACAACGCGCATACACTTTGCTCATGTAATCTACACAGATGCAACAGTTATTTTTGCAAATCATAAATTGTTACACTAAAAAAATATTAACACATGAGATGACGGAAATCATTGTGGTGTGACACGAAGATGTGAAAAAAATAGGCATAAATCTAGCTTACAAATTATTCAGGCTAATTATTCTCCCATCCCCATACAACACAACTTCTCTGTCTTTCACTGCTCTTACAAGAACATCAGTCTCCTCGGCTGTGAACCGCTCCTGGCGTGCGCCTGGTAAATACGCCATAATAATAGCAATCCATAATGGAACTTGCGCACCTGCTTTTAAAGGGAATGTTGGATGACGCTCTGATTGGTTTATTTCACGTTACGCCCAAACCACACCTATGAATAATGAAGCTACTTCAGACCAACCCATTTTAGATTTGCGCCGGGCGCAAGAGCCATTTATCCCGCCGGGAAAATAGCAACAGCGCCGAGACCTGCCCACAAAGTTACTTGCGCTTCGCGCTTTGACACTTGCGTTTCAGATCGTTAAAATAGGGCCCCATGAGAGGATTTCACCATTTCATTTGATAAAACTATCGTCATTCATTCGTATCGTATACACAGACTGAAAGAAACTGCAATGTCTTTATGACAACCTGTCAAAATAAAATCTCGGTATAACTTGAAGACATTCAAACAGAACTATAGTACTATTGCACAGTAGAGTATGCTATACGTTAAGTAGGCTTAATAGCTAATAATAATATTTAATTAAAAAACACAGAAACTCTGGTTACAACCCACCAAAATAAAAGTTTGGTCTAACTCGAAGAAATTATGTAAGAAATCGCACAGTAAAATATAGCCTACTTTAAAAAAGATATACTAAAACATTATTTTAAAGGAATTTCACACAAGTTTTCATAGACAGAGTTTTAATTTAAGCTTGCCAAACCAATAACACCATATTTTTCAAAAACAATTTCTAAAAGTACATTTGTATTTGTGCCTATAATGCTTATTTATTTATTATTATTGTCAGCTAATAAAACCTATGCTTCAGGGACCATATTCATATAATATCTAAGGCTAAATGTAGCTCTTGACTGGTTGAGTTAGATGGTGATTAACACTAAGCAGTAGAAAATCAGTTGAGTCTCCCCATCTGTAAATGTCATTGGCTGTTAAATTCTTGTGTTTCTTATAATAAATTGACATATTGATAACACTGAACCTTTTTATAATGCTCTTAATTACATGTTGATGCATACTGCATACATTAGTGAGTGTGGTGGTGCTTATGGGGTATGGTCACTTATTCCTTACATTAACTGTTTCAAATGCAAGACATTGATTGCATGAGATTAAGTTTGTTAATGGCAGCCTGTGTCCTTTTGTAGTGTGCACATATATTTATCATCAAACTGTGATAACTGTGACTAAATTCAGTATATATACGTCTGCCATATGTTGCCACCCCTCAAAAATTCCTTCCCCCTTCTCGCCACCCCTTCAATATTTTTCTAGATCCGCCCCTGGCCATATTAGATTACATTATATAAAACATTTATTATGTAGCAACAAAACTCATTAGTTGTAGGGAATATTTGCAATACATACAGTGATTCAGTATAGAATAGAATCACCCCCTTTACAATAATAAAATGTTGTTGCTTTGCAGGCTGAAATAATGATGTACACAGTTTTTGTTTCATCCAGCTGTATTTACAAAGTGCAACTTCTAACAACCAAGTGAAAGATATAACACCATGTCAGAAAAGCAAAAACAGAGTGATTGATCACCCGTCTCCTAAAAATGACTTGCAAACTTAATCAGTTGTAGCTAATCACCTTCTTGGCACAAAAAGCCATTTGACTTTCAACAGTGGTCAGCGGTGCTTATTTTGATTAGCTCAGCATTTCAGTCCTTGTATGTGCAATTGAAGCAAACAATCAACTATGGGAGGCAAGGCACTGTCAAAAGATCAAGGATAAAGTTGTGGACAGGCACAAGTCAGGAGATGAATACAAATTTTTTTTCAAAGGCTTGATCAATGCATGGAAGCATAGTGAAGTACGTTATTAAGAAGTGGAAGGTCAGGGAGTCACTCCAACCTGGATAAAAGAGCCAGGATAGTGTAACACTATTTAGAGTCCCAGCTTAGAAGAGACAAGAAGAAGTTGATGTATTTACTGTATATTAGACTCCTGCCACAGAGATCTAATATAAGAATGCAATTTCTTTCCCAGCTGTTTATCTTTACAGACATATTGTAAAATATTGCAAATCTGCATCAAGACCGAAAATGGCCACACAGACTTCTTCAAGATTGTGACTGGGGTCAGGCTAGGATGCATCCTGTAACCCTCCTCTTCCTCATCGCCCTCAATTACGTCACGTGGTGAGCTGGAGCATGTGTTGGGGCCTAGCCAGCATCCACTGGTTCGAACTTGATCATCTCGGTGACCTGGATTGCACAGATGACATCGCTCTGCTTGAAGAAGATTAATCAAAGTTGTAGCATGCCATTACCGCACTGGAAGGATAAGCAGGCAAAGTTGGCCTCAGGATCAGTGCCGAGAAGTCTAAGATCATCCACGTGCCCAGACATGGGGAGTCAAAGTCAGGCCACAGAAATTGGAGGAAGTAGAGAAATGTACCTACTTGGGTAGTGTGATCTCCCAGAACAGCGACACAGAGTTGGACATCAAGTGCCGCATTGGGAAGGCGGCAGCCGTTTTTTCAGAGGATGAATAAGATCTGGACCATCTCGTTGAAAGTCAAGCTTTGACTAATCACCTCAATCGTGGTTCCGACTGCCATCTACACCAGTGAGACCTGGAAGGTGTCAGGAAGCAGAGGTGTCTACGCCAAATTCTGAAGATCAGATTTTACGAACACATTATCAGTGAAGAGGTACTTCTAAAGAGTGGCGCGTACAAACTTCATAACATCGTTGCGATGAGTCCCCCTTTGCGCCAAACGACCACGAGGACGTGCTCACCTGGCACCTGGCAAAGAATGTTCCTACAAGACCATTTGAAGACCATTAACACAGCATGGGATGCCACCCAAGACCGAAGTTGATGGAAAATGATTGCTGCCCAATATGCTACATAACATGGGAGGAAGAAAGTTGTCCAAATCTAGAATAATAGGTTTGAATGATAGCTTATGTTTCATAGAGGAACAAATAGTAGCAACTTACAAGTTTTCCACAATGCAAAAGAAATATGAGAAATGCACGTAGAGGGTGGATCTGCCCATCAAAAAAAAAAAACAAAAAAAAAAAACAGAAAGTGATGATTCAAGAATCAACAAGGTATAATTCAACCCTTACGTTCTCAAAAAAGAAAAAGAAAAAAAGCAGCACATTTCACACGCCAGGAAACTTGACTCACAGCGGTTTCCACAAGATCACAATGTTCATCATGTTTGGATTGTGTTTATACATGCAAGTCCATAATCATGGACGTGACTGTGGTGGGAATGACGACATGTTCTTTGATGCATGATGTTGTGGTACCAATGTCTGACTGCCTGATATTGATAAAACTACAATGAGATCCTGCACTAGATCTGTATTTACTACATACTCAGACACTTAAAAACAAGAGATTGTAATTGAAAATTAGACCTGTGTATAAGACACTACATATATAAATATAATAGATATTTAATTCTATATACAGTATTTTGAGTCTATCTTATGTGTAGCTATAATGTATTTTAATGCTGTTAAAATATATTTTTTATTAATTAAAAAACTTTCTAATGATTCTTTAATGATTTTAATTGAATTTACATTTTATTTAATTCATAAAACTGAGTCCTGTATGACTAAGCATCTCCATTGCAATACATCTATACATTATACAATGAAATCAATCACGCCCTTTAATCAGTGTGTTACGTAATCACGTCTACAGGAAGTGTGTGTGTGTTTATTATATGACCGCGGAATGGCGCCAATGAGCGGTCAAGGACCTGAGAGCGTTTAGAAACTCCCTTTTAATTCTCACCTGGAGCCTCTTGAAGAGTAAGCAGAGAAGAGTATCTCATGCCAGAGGCGAGCACAGTCTGCAAGGACTGTTCAAGACTGGCTGCTCTCTAAGGAACAAGAGTTTCCTAAAAAAAAAAAAACCCCGAATACTGTGGATATGCCTCAGCTCAACTTTCCAGACCAGATTAACATGGACCGTCCGATGTAAAGGATTTTATAGCACCGAGCAAAGAAACTGAGGGATCCCGAAGTTACAGGTAAAAGCCCTCCCAAGTCTGCCAACGTGACATTAAACTTGTGTAATTATTATAATGCAAAGTCAGAACTAAAGTTAGAATTAAAATGTCTAAAAACTATACTCCATACTCTTAGTTAGTTCCAGCGTTTGTTTAATCATTAAAATGTGGGCGCCCTTATATTTTGGTTTTACTTTCAGTAGTATGTGTGTCTTGGTCTCTCTTTCACTTCTTTGCTAGTTTTCATTTACTAACCCCATATATTTCTAATTCTTAAAGTCAGCGTAGTATTTCTTAATATCTAATTTATATATATATATATTTCAATTCACAAAACAATATACATTCAGAATTTTATGTAATTCTAATATGTCTGTGGGACTTGTCTAAAATTACAATTATTATTATTATTTTTTTTTTTTTATAAACATTCTTCCAATAAAAATTATAATAATATATTTTTTTCACATTCTATTATGTTGCTGCCTTAATATAAAATACTTTAAATGACTTTTTTTCAGTCTACACTCCATACACTATAATGACAAAGCAAAAACAGAATAGTCACAACTTCATAAATTTATTAAAAATAAAAAACTGAAATAGGTCCATTGCATTAACTAAATATGAAGCAGTTTTACAGTCTCAAGTTTTTTTTTTTAATGTTTGATGCAACAAGCTTTGCTCATCAGCATTTGGTAATTATCTGCCATCCTCCTCATCTTTTCGCCTCTCAAGCTCTGCCAGGTTGGATGGGGGCACATTTTCAGGTTTCTCCAGAAATATTTGAATGGATTCAAGCTCAGGCTGTGGCTGGGCCACTCAAGGACATTCACAGAGTTGTCTATAAGCCACTCTTGCTGTGTGCTTAGGGTCACTGTCCTGCTGGAAGGTCAACCTTCTGCCCAGTCTGAGTTTCTGAATGCTCTAGACTGGGTTTTCATCAAGGCTATCTCTATATTTTGCTGCACTGAGCGTTCCTTTTACTCTGATGAGTCCTTCAGTCCCTGCCACTGAAAAACAGCCCAAAGCTTGAGGCTGCTATCAGCTCACTTTACTTTTGGGATGGTTCTCTGCAGGTGATGAGCAGAGCTGGTTTCCTTTAAACATGATGCTTAGAACTGAGGTTCATCAGACCAGATAATCTTATTTCTCAGAGTCTGAAGGTCCTTTTTTGGTGCTTTTTTGTAAATTCCAATTGTGTTTTCATGTGTCTTAACTGAGGAGAGGATTGAATTTGGCAACACCACCATAAAGACTGGATCGGTGGAGTGTTGGAGTGATGTTTGTCCTTCTGTAGATTTCTTCTATCTCCACATATGATCATGGAGCTCAACTAGAGTGACTCTCAGGTTCTTGGTCACCACACTAAACAAATCCCTTCTCCATCAGTTGCTCAGTTTGGCCAGGAGGCCAGTTCTAGGAACAGACCTGGGGTGCGTTTCCCAAAACCATAATTGCTAACCTGTTAGCAACTTAGTTGGTTGGCAATGGGAAATTGCATTGCAACCAACAGAGTTGCTGACTTAGTTAGCAACTATGGTTTTGGGAAATGCACCCCTGGTTGTTTCAAACTTTTTCCAGTAAGGGTAACAGAGACTACATGCTGTGCCCCTTCAATGAAGCCACATTTGTGTCACAGATCTGTGGCTTGACACAAACCTGTTTCTGACCTCTATAGGCAGTTCTTTTGACCTCAGTGCTTGTTTTTTTGCTCTGATATGCATTATCAGCAGTTAGACCTAGACAAAACAAAATGTGAACAAAATGAAGGGGTATGAATACATTTGCAAAGCACTATATATATATATATATATATATATATATATATATATATACAATTTGGAGATTGCAAAAAAAGGTGGGGGGGGGGGGTCTCATTAAAAGATTGGATTAAAATGTTGACATTCTTGAAAATTTTTGGCATAAGTAGTTTGTTATGATATATATGAGCTCCATGATCATATTTGACCTTAGCTAACCCTTTAGCTTTTGGTCAGAAAACAAAACAAACTATATATATATATATATATATATATATATATATATATATATATATATATATATATATATATATATAAGGCAAAGCGTTAGCTAAGGTCAAATCAAGTAACCCTATGGAAACTTACTGATATCATTTTTGTTGGTTTTGATTTTACATTGAAACCTTTTAAAACAAAATAATAATTGACACTCAAGTATGTTCACGTTGTAAGAAAGATATTTTATTACTTTTAACTTGTGGGTTACACCACATTACATTTTTTATTTTTAAATAATGATTTTTATAGAACATTTGCAAAAAATACACTAATGAACATGAATTAAAATGTTCCTACAGTACATATACTTCACACTTCTTTGTTTCAGCTTTGTTTTTTTAATTTTTGTATTATCTCAGACATTCTTATCCATCGTTCACCTATAGACTGTAACAGTTCTGGTCATGCATATTTCTGCAGTTTGTGAGTTCCCTTTACACGTGTATCTCAAAAACGCTTCACCTTGAGTAGGTTTGATCATTAACCTGAAAAAGATAAGAGACCTGCAGGGGTTTGGAGGAGGTGGAGCGAGACAGAGACTTCTGGTCTTAGCTAGTATGTTGTTGATCATGGTGACTTGAGGGAGAGTGAGAGAGAAAGAAAGGTGATTGTAGGCATTGTTGATGTTGGGTGTGTCGCTGTGCGGCTGCCATGCTGGGGCTTGTTTCTGTAGAGATTCCAGATCAGTTGCGCAAGTGTGTGCAGAAGCAGGAGGTGTGTGTGTATGTGTGTGAGTGTTCTCCACTGCCTAACTGTAGGAAATAAAGTTATGGACTGTTTTTTCATGGCTGATTTGCTTTTGCATGATCTGAATCTATTACTCACACTGTTTTGATGTGTATCAGATGCACATATTTGAACACGTGGTGAGGTCAGAGCCTGTTGTCATGAAGACGAGTCGTTTAGGAAATGTGTGCCAGTGGTAATCTGAGTGTTGTCAACATGTCAAGAATATTAATGTTAGCTTGGCATTCCCATTAAAGACCTCATAAGATTTTTTGTCATAACACCCACCCCTAAAAACATTATATCATTATATCATGATATGAGAAATTTTATATCATAGCAGTATATATCTTGATCTAGTTATTTTTTCTTTTAATAAGGTTTTTTTGTATTAAATTAAGATTAAATTAAGAATCCTTGTCACCAATATCAATATCTCTGGAGATACATAAACAGTCAGTGATGAAATAAGAACAAGAAACTAATTACAAGCAATAGGACAAAAACTACAATAAATAAGAAATACACTGTGTAAATGAATTAGTCTTCACTGTGTAAGTTATAGCCATCTATCTATATATCCACACACACAAATATATATATACATACACATAATCATTAACATTATTTATTTATTTATTTATTTTCTTCTTACTCTAGTTACTAAAAGTGATTAAGGCAAGAGCAGTGAGAGATTTTCATGAATGGCAGAGAGGACGAATATTGAACAGGTTTAATTTGGTTTTGTGTGTGGGTTTTCTTTTTATTGTATGTTTTAGCCGTGATTCCCATCCATTTACATTATAAGATTGATAGACTGCAACGGTTTGAGTTCAAAATCTTTGTTTGTGTTCTACTGAAGAAACAAAGTCACCTACATCTTGGATGCCTTGAGGGTATAAAAATAAACATAACATTTTCATTTTTGTGTGAACTATCCCTTTAACTAAATCCTGTAGTGGCTCTTTATTTTTTTTATTTTTTTTTAAGGGATTTCAGTCCTGTTTCAGTTGGAAATATGCCACCACAGGACAGAAAACCGCTCTAAGCAAATACAAACCCAACTTGATATTACTAATGCCATACTGTCCCAGTTGAATTCTTAAAGGTATTTCACTAAAACAAGTGTCCTGAGAAATTGTACCTGTCAAGAAAAAGTCAGTGCTTGAATAAGAAACTCTGTCTGTCAGCAAAACTTGAAATCACTTACTGTAATTGCACCTTTAATTCAAAATAGAGAGAGAGAGAGCAGTCTCTTTTAAGGCAGTGTTGATGATCATTTTCCCATGCTTGCAAATGTTGCTTTATTCAGAGGGAATTAAAACTGGTTTTCTTTGGCTGATGTGAGGTAAAGTGACTGACAATTGTCTGATTTTGCGCAGGGACATCATGGATTGTAAAGTAACCCTTAGTAAACCTTCTGCTGGGACCACAGAACTTGAGCCAGTGTATTGCCACCCTGCAACTGATTACATCAAGATTTTATAACTTTGATGTGTGTGTTTGTGGAAGATTATATATGTACAGAGTTTGAGAAGTTTTGATCTGAAACTCTTGATGAAACAGGCTAATCTGACGCTTAATCATTATTTCATCAGCCCTGATACCTGCGGGACTAATTGAGTGCGAGACACTCCTAATTAGTGTATGTGAATAGTTTAGTAAAACATAATGAAAGTGAAACTTATTTGGATTACATCAGCAATCAACATGACACGGCGAGACGGTTCTTGATTTATAAAGATAATACAGTGAAACAGTTCTGATTTCTTTTAAGATAATGCAAGTCGGTTCTGGATTGTAAGAAGATGATACATTGAGACATTTCTTGGTTTTATGAAGATGATACGGTCATTATGCTTCCATCCAAAAATGCTAATTTGACTTATGCACAAAACAAGAACATTGCATAAAACATTTGCCAATAAAGCACCATTTCTATCCAATGAGTCAAATAGAGTAAAATCATAATTTTCTGATAAACTGGCACTAAATATCTCTAAGAAAACTAGTAGTAGTCACTAAATATAATAATTTCATGTTTAATAAATTACTTGCACTTCAAAGAGCACCGACGTAACACAATAAATGTGGTCATTGCTTTTAGACGTGGATGCCTGCTGTTTGAGAACGCAGTCATGTAAGACAGTAATTATAAAGAAATGCTATGATGACAGACTTTCCTCCAGGCATTTCATAATGACCGAAAAAACACACGTTCTTACACACGTTTTCCTTCCACTAAACTTTCTGTCAACATGCTTGGATACAGCACTCTGTGAACAGCCAGCTTCTTTTGTAGTTAATGTTCGTGGCTTACCCTGTTTGTGAAGAGTGTCAGTGATTGTCTTCTGGACAACTGTCAGATCAGCAGTCTTCCCCGTGATTGCGTAGCCTATTGAACCAAACTTAAAGATCATTTTGAAGGCTCAGAAAACCTTTGCAGGTGTTTTGAGTTGATTAGCTGATTGGCATGTCACCATATTCTAATTTGTTGAATTGGTTGGTTTTTGTTAAATGTGAGCCAAAATCATCACAATAAAAAGAACCATAGACTTAAACTACTTCAGTCTGTATACATTGAATTAATTAAATACACGAATTTCACAATTTGAGTGACTGAAATAAACGAACTTTTCTTCCACAACTTATCGAGATGCATCTGTAATATAGTGAAACAGTTCTGAATTGTTAGAAGATGATACCATGAGAGAGTTCTTGATTTTATGAAGATGACACATTAAGTAGGGCTCTATGGAATCCATTTTATTTTTTTCACAATTCAGTTTTTTTCCATTTTTATCTTTCTGGATTCCATTTTTTATTTCTGTTTTAATTTTTCTCAACTCCTTTTTTAATGCTTAAATTTAATTGTATTAATCCAAAAGCATGTCTAATTAATAAAAATCATAACACTTATACATTTTCACAACAATTTATTACAAGTTTAACAAAATGTACATGTTTAGGGTCCTATGAAATGTTTAATTTTTTCTTCATATGTTTTATTGTTACCTAATCCTGTTTTAGTATGTCTAATTATTTAAATGCATAAAAACAACTTAATTTATTCAAATTTTTCTTAAAATAGAATCTTTTTTTTCTCTCAGAAATTCTATTGTGTATTTACATTTTTGTATCAAATGTAGGCATAAAACATTAATTAAATTTTTATGCCTGTAGCAGCTCTATTAAGACCCATACATTAGTAATCTCATCAAAGAAGCATCGAGGAAAAAACGGGATGAGAGAAAAAAGACAATGATGGAAGGAGAGGTGGAACTGGAGGAGGAACCCACAGGAATTATACAATTAGCAGTTGTTTAGGAATGTTACTCCTGCTCTCAACAAGCTGCTGCAAATCCCTAGAACACACGTGCACACACACACACAACACTGAACAAAAGCACAGATCACATCTAAACGTCAGTGTTTTGTGCAGATGAAATCAGACTGAAATGTGATACGAATGTCAGTACACATCTCTGAAGTTTGGAAATGAAATAGTGATTGTTATTTCATCGTCACAAGACGATGAAATCCGCTGGATTTCTTTCATGTCACATGGATATCTGATATAAAAACATACCTCGGGCAGTCTTCTCAGATTCATGTGTTTTGTGTCAGTCTGTGTTGTTGTGTGTTAATGCACTGTAATGGTAGCTGTGAGGGAAAAAAGACACTCCCATCGGGATATAATGTGCAGTTAGCATGACGGCTATCAGCACTTTCCTTCTTCGTTTACCAGAAGCACTGCAATGACCCTCAGCACCTATAGGGAGGAATTAAGTTCCTTAACCCTGAATTTCCTTAGGTTTGGGGCTTAGAAAGAAAGGCATTTCCTAAATGCTTTTACAACATTCTGCGTTTTAGAGACAGAACTGCTCCTGTCTAACACAGTTGTGATGCTGCATATAGTTGTGCACATAATGTCTTATGTGTAACCATCTCAAGATGCGTATCTCATGAGTGAATGTCTCATTTCTTTGACTGGAAAACCCCTGTGCACTGTGTGTGTGTGTGTGTGTGTGTGTGTGTGTGAGAGAGAGAGAGAGCAGGAGAGAGAGAAAGCCAGTCTGTACCATCCACCTGGTGAACATCGTGCCATGAAAATAGTAGAATCAAACTCTATATAAGGCAAGCATGGTTAAATTCTGCATGTGTCTGTTCATGTGACCACAGCTTTCCTGGTTAATACACCTCAGGTATTTTATCTTCCAGATTTACCTCCTTTTCCTGTAACCCACATGAACACACACCCTCTCCTGCTTTGCACACCTGCACACACTACAGCAGAGATGATAAGCCAGGTGTCTTGCACAAGATCTCTTGCACACACACCTCACACTGAGTTAGAGAGTGTAGCTGCTAGTCTAGGTTTGGAGTCAATAAGATTTAATATATATATATATATATATATATATTTATTTATTTAGCAAGAATGCATCAAATATTATAAATGGTGTTTTTTTTAAATGTTAATCAAAGAACACTGAATAAAAATTCCACAAAAATATTAAGCAGCACAACTGTTTTCATCAATGATAAAAAGAATAATGATCACCATATGAGCATATTAGAATGATTTCTGGAGGATCATGTGACACCGAACACTGGACTAATAATGCTAAAAAGTTTTACTTTGGCATCAAAGGAATAAATCATATTTTGAAATATATTAAAACAGACAATGTTTGTTTAAATTGTAATAATTTTTCACAAAATTGCTATTTTTAACTGTATTTTTGGTCAAATAAATGCCTTGGTGAGCATAAGAGACTTTTTATTTATTTTATTTTTTTTAATATTCAAAAATGTGCATTTACAGTATGCAAAAGACTGAGTGAAACCATAGGTGTAATTCCATATGTTTCAAACATTAGTACGATATATTGTTGTCACATGACATATGCTGCATGTTAAATTGTTGTTCGGAGATCAGGTTTATCTTGTAAATGTAGCTACTACGGAGTAAAGAAAAAGATTTTAAATCTGATATTACTACTGGTTCATCATCACACTTGAAATGAAAGCAAAACTGTCTGATCACATTGCATCTTACATTTTGACATATTTAGTATACCATCTGTGCACAGTATACACTGCAGCAGTATGATGATAAAGCACTGCTAAAATACTAGTGCAATTCTGTATCCCAGGATGCAGTGCACACAACGTTCCATTTCCAGTGTGATAAACAAACAGAAAGAACTTATCTTCTAATTTTTAGTTTTGATTTTTGAATTGAACCACATCGTGCTGGTTTTCTCTGACCAGGGGAAAACTGGCCCCCCAACTGAGCCTGGTTTCTCCCAAGGATTTCTCCATTTCAGTCATTGATGGAGTTTTGGTTCCTTGCCATTGTTACCTTTGGCTTAGTTGGGGATGCTTGACTGATTGCAGAGACAGTTTTGGAAGAGAGTGGAACTGGATAATGACATCCCCGAAAAATCAGTGAACTGACTTTAGCTGGAAAATACTACAAAAACTTTTTGTTTCTGAGTACCACAATTGAATCCACCCTAAAAACTGTTGAATCAAATGACAAACAGACACATCTGTTGGGATAGCAGTGCATTTTTCTCAGATCTGTGAAAGTTTTAGTATAGGAGTGTGTACAGTAATTGTCTGCAAGTGTGTATGTGAGGATTAGACCACAGGAAGAACATCCAAACAAAACAGACCTGTGATGTCATGCGAATAAGTTCCTAACATGTATATTATAATAACTAATGTGACGTAACTGAATGTAAATGAATCATTTGCAGCTTGCAAAGAACATGTGAGTCAGTGTTTATAAAGCTGATCCTGGATCAAACTGATATAATTACAATGAAGAGTGGATAAAGTCTATGGCACCGCTGCATGCTGGTTCTGCTCTGTTTGTTTTTGGACATTTCCATGGTGACCGAGTGAGTCAGAATGCTGCACTCTGATTGGTCCGTTGACCTGATAAACAGAGCTCTGCAGCCACGTGAGAAAGTCTTGCTCTCAGTCTCACTCTCACACGTGAAATCCACTCCAGTTTCCAGATTTATACCCTTGTGTTAGTGTGTCGCTGTACATTTTCTTCTTTTCCATTTCTCCATCATCCCTCTCTCTTTTTAGCATCCTGCTTTTTTTTAAGGAGCTCGGTTTATGTTAAACAGCATACATTTTTAAGTTGCTGTTTATTTTATGCCTTGTGCATTCATGTGACGTTCTGCTTTTTGTGAATGTTTGTGTATTTCCATTAATTGAGTAAAATGACTTCCCTTGATAAATACATCTGCTGTGTGTATATTCAAGATTATATAATGCCTTAAATGTTTTACACATCATGAATGTGTGTGCTGTGTGAGGGTGTGTATTACTATCTGTGTGTGTAAGGGTGCAGTCCATGACTAGAGGGTCTGGAATGAGACTCCAGTGCAATTTTGGGTGTACGGTGTACATTATTAGGGTCATACCCTGATCAATGCGGACCACCCATGTCAGTAACAATTGCACTTCTGTTCTGTGTTTGAGACCTCTTTAGGACAAGGATCATTTCCTTTTTAAAGCAGGATGTCATATGGGACACAAGTAGCAGTATTTGGTTTCCTAAGTAAGACATTTTTTAAATAATAGTATGTCCTTTTTATACTAATTAGCCCTTTCACACTAAGAATCTTATCTATAAATGTAATAGTGTGCTGCAGTTATATTGTCTGACTCTTTAAAGGTTTAGTTCACTTCCAGAATTAAAATTTCCTGGTAGTTTACTTAACCCAGTCATCCAAGATGTCCATGTCTGTCTTCAGTTGCAAAGAAATGAAGGTTTTTGAGGAAAACGTTCCTGGATTTTTCTCTGTATAATGGACTTTAATGGTGGCCAGCAGTCTGAAGGTCCAAATCAAAGTGTCCATGCAGCTTCAAAGTGCTCTACACGATACCAGCCGAGGAATGAAGTTCTTATCTAGCAAAACAATCGGTTATTTTCTTGCAAAATAAAAATGTATAGTTGGATTCAATTGAAAAATAGTGATCAGGTAATTGACCCTTTGCAAAGACCCACCCCCCCTTAGTTACATCGCAGAGCAAAGAGGAAACTTACCATGCGTCGACAGACAAGACAGAGCAGGTTACTTTTGGTATGAAACAGTCTTTGCTTTCTAATTTTGACAATTCTTTTAAAGAAATTCAAACAATAAATACTGTTTTGTGGCTCTTTAATGTCTCATGACAGATCGAGCGGCACGTGAACCATTTTATCTCTTCCTCTTTCCTATTAATAGCAAGAAATAAACCTAAATAAACATCATGAGGTTTCTTATTTTAATCACAAATGATTTCAGTGCACACCATTTTGTCCCCCAGTGTTAATCTACTCTCCTGTCTGGTTTGTTTGTCAGTCAAAATGGTAGATTTTGCAATATGTTTGGTCAGATAGCCTGTCAATCAAACTCCCGGCGAAAGGTCAGTTTCTCAGAACTGCATTCTGCATTACTGAGGTCTAAAGTTGAATTTCCAGCATTGCCACATAGCTTTTCCAATATAGTTGCAGCATTTGAGTGTTTCATGATTCTGAATGAAATAATTATCTGCCTTTTGTATGAGGAGATGTCTACAGATGACCGTTGATTTGTTTTGAAGGGCATGAATACTAGTGAGCAATTCCAGGGAATTTACAGCCTTGACAAAAACAAGCTTTACAAAACAATGACTCATGTGAATTATTTCTGTTTTTGTGGCAGGCTGCGCAATGTCATCTGGCCGTGAGTCTGTAGGGGATCTGATTCCCCCAGATATGCTGCAGGTGTTCAATGAGGAGTGGCAGGGCGGCAGGGGCAAACGGGGCAGGAGAAAGGCAGGATCCTTCAGCCGTGCCTTCAAGTGGTTGAAGAGCCAGCGTAGGAAAACCCGCCAACGTGGTACAGAGATTCATGGAGACTTGCTCATCGCTGGATCACCTGTAGAACTACCAAAATCTACACTTACAACAGGTAATACTTTTGATAACGTACTTCAGATGTCCATCGTTCTACAATGATGCAATGGTTTTTGTTTGCTGGTGGGCCTGTTTCTCTCTCTTTTTTTTTTTCTTGCTTGAAAGACTTGTTTTTATGTTAACTAGTTTCACATCAGTTATAACATAAACTGGTTCTGTAAGCGTATGAGTCTCAGGGAAATTAAAGAAAGAAAGGGGAAGTGCAGCTTGGCTAAGGAAAGGTTGTGCCCGGTGTGTGTTTGAAATGAATGTAGGAAGCAAGCAACAGCATCAGCACAAATCTATAAGTGTATGTTTAAATTAATGTATTTGACAGACTCTTTTATCTAGAGTGACTTGTATTGCATTCTAACTATATACATTTGATCAGTTCATGCATTCCCTGGGAATCAAACCTGTAACCTTGGCTCTGCTAGCGCCATGCTCTACTGTTTGGGTTAGCTAGCGTTAATCGATATGCACAGTAGTGGTTAGAACGAGAGGTTTATGAAAATACTTATTACTTTTATTTTTTGACATTTGTAAATAAGAACATTGCAGTAAAATGTTAGTTATGCCCAGGTGGAAAATATCTCTCAACCATTTTGTTTGATAAAATCTAACTTAACTGCCGAACTGAAAGTGGGAGATTCAGTTAGTTTTTTTTTTATTTAAATAGTGTTTAAAATGTATATGATATTTAACATTTTGTTATCTGTCTTTGTATTACCCCAACTAGTAAACATAGGGTATATGTTTTAGAAATGATTTCAGTAGTGGGTAATGTGTGCAGACATTCAGTCATTTCAGTTCAGACATTGTAATCAGTAGAGTAATCCATTTACAATCTAGAAGAAGTCATTAGTTTGGGTAACTGGTGTTCATTGTTCTCCAGCATTTTGTTTTTAAATGCAACATTAAGCAGCTTTAATAATAATAATATCTTTCATATCTTTTTTTTAAAGAATATCTTTATAAGAATATATTTTTTCTAGTGGTTTTGATAATTTCACTCCTAATTATTCATTTCTGTTTATTGTCTGTTGGACCCTAGAAGGGAAGGCTGACACATCAAATGACCCTTAACCTTCTTGAGATATGTCTCTCAAATACCTATATATTATTGGGTATATGTGAGCGAAAAGAAGTCTAGAAAATATTTGCTTTATCGCAAAGGCATGAGTTTTCCGGGCTGGAATTTCAACATGCCACAAAGATAAAGTGACCTTAAGCAGAGGCCAAATTTTAAGTACTCTCATTGTGTGTACGAGTGTTAAGTGTTTATTGAATGGATGTGAATTATGCCTTGTTTATGTTTTATTTTTGTTTGTCTGTGTGTGCTTTATGTGCTAAGCAGAAGATGAATGCAAAGGTTCCATATGGGAGGTAATAGCAGTGAGACCATACCCCACCGATTTACTGGAGCATGAATCCACACACACACACACACACACACACACACACACACACACACACACACACACACACACACACACACACACACACACACACACACACATGCCAGGCTGACCGAACAGATTGCAGCTTTCTTAAGTAAAAGATAATGTACATCCAGCCGGTTGTTATCTCAGAATGACCCCTGACAGGGTGATCAGGATCTTTAAGTTGAAATATTTGAACGCAAGGCTTCTGTTGAGACAGCAGTTACAAGCAAGCAGCAAGTTCCAACTGGACGGATATTTCAGGGAAATGGTGCAGTCAAACCACTTATTACATTTCACCACAAATAATTAAGGCGATTAAACTATATTGATTTAAGATGTATAAAAAAATCTTAAAGTCTGCGATACCAGGATGGCATAATTAAATAACTGTACACATAATATACTGAATTGAGTTTAAATATTTTATTAGCTAACTAAACGCAAAGCTTCCACAAAATGAAAATGTTCCTAGCAAGAGTACAGCGCTGACTGCAGTTACCCGGAGTATCCTGTGTTATTAGTTTTTATTGCTTGTTATCGAAGGATAACATACCTCGGAATGTTGTGACTGACCAATCAGAATCAAGTATTCCACAAAGCCATGTAATAATGATCGATATGGTGCATAACCACAAAAATGTTACTTCTTTTATGTAATTGTTCTGAGGGTGCACTGCTGAAATTATGCTGAAATTAAATAGGCAGTGTGCAGACCATCATGACACAATTAGTATTACGCATTGGAGAATGTGACTCACAGTTGATTTCAGTACTGTTTGATGTGCAGAGGTGGGTAGTAACGAGTTACATTTACTTCGTTACATTTACTTGAGTAATTTTTCGGGGTAACGAATACTTTTCGGAGTATATTTAAAGATGGGTACTTTATACTCTTACTTGAGTACATTTTTTGGGAAAAATCTGTACTTTTACTTCGTTACTGTGGGCGACGCCCCTCTCGTTACTTTATCTTAATGCAATAAATGCTTCAGTTTATTCCTAACGCGCCGTCTACTTTTCTCTGGACAATGAGCGATGCCCATTCGCGAATGATTCATTCTTTTGAGTCAACTCTGTTCAAAGGCTTGATCAAACCAATTGGCAAACGAGTGAATTGGTTCATGAATCAGTTTGATTGAGTCGTTCAGTTCCATGCTGCACGCGCTGAGCTCTGAAGCGGTTCACTCAGAGTTGTAACGTTTAAGAATATTAGCAGCGTTGAAAACGGGGCTATGGAACTGCACTGAATTGAAAGCTAATCTGCAAAGGCTATTCTTTGCTTGCGATGGAGATCCTTATTAGATGAACGCGTGTGCTGTCTACTGTTTAACAGGTAATAACTTGGGCTACATTCGATTACAGTACACGATACCACTGTGACATAGTTTGTTGTACGTGTGTGGCTTATAACAGGTTGAATGCAGCTTCCAAAAGACAAAGAATAGCCGATTAAGATTTTATTAATTTTAATACAATCACACCAGTGCGAGTACGTTCAGCAAGTCATATCATCAGCTGCTAAATTCAGATCTGTGATCGCTTGCTGGCGCTGAGCCAGAGACAGACGCGTTTTTACAGCGCTGCGCATTAACCAATCACACACGGTTCTGTTGAGCTTTTGAATGAAATGGCCAATCAGAGGTGTTCCGATGAGTCATCGCTGAAATGCCGGTGCTTCCTTCACTCGCTCACTTACTGAATACCTCTTTCTGCCGAATTCTCTCGTCAGAAACAACAAAGTGCAGGTGTGTGTACGAATCTATTATTAAGATATTGATTTCACAGTGTTAACAGTTTCAGTGATTTTAATGGTAGTTTCTGAGAGTGAATGAAATCTAGACTGTCAGTGAAAATTATGTTTAATAATGTAAATGTTATTTGCTCTCTTTCTGAACAATGAAAGATTAGTAGCAATATTTATATCACATTAACTTTCAATGTTAAATTCACATTTAAAATAAAGTCAGTCGTATTAAAAATATGTTATGACACCTATATTTGTTACTTAAATAAACAGACAGGGTTTTATAATAAATTACATAAATTGGATTAAAGGCTGATGAAATATATACATTTATACACACACACATACATTACATACATTTTTTGTCTATATATCTATATAAAAAAAGGCTCCGTATATATGACCCAAAGTAACTAGTAACTAACTACTTGAGTAGATTTTTTATCCGATACTCTTTTACTCTTACTCAAGTAACTATTCAAGACTAGTACTTTTACTTTTACTTGAGTAAATATTTCTAGAATTACTTTTACTTTTACTTGAGTAAAGTTTTTGGGTACTCTACCCACCTCTGTTGATGTGGAATATTGCTAAACTTAAGGCATGATACTCTAAAACTCTTATTTCTGTGTTTTATTTTTTAAGATTTATAAATTCTTTTCATTCATTACTGAGTTTATTTTTGGGAATTATGGAATTGTCTTCTCAGTAAAGGACACATGCAGAACTGCTTTAGAATTGGGCTAATAGTAGGGACAATATTCATACCTTTTGGAGCTTGCTTTGCTTTTGTAGAGCATCTATGATGTTTTAAAATGCGGTTTATGTAGTGTTTTATCATCTGTTTCGACTGTGTGATGTGATCAGTCTGGGTCCTTGTGAATGATCCTCTGTGTTGATTTTAAGAATTGTCACGTTAAAAACAAAATCTTACTGTGTGTTTTGAAACGTGATAGGATTATCTATGCTGCTCCCATATGGAGATGACGTTCAGTCTCAGTAAGCGAATTGATTAGATTAGTTTGTCTGGGTAAATTGCACCTTGTTTTCTTGTGACCAGTTAGATTTTTTTTTTTTACGTTATCATTTATTTATGCTTTTGACACACTAACTAAATAATTATTGGTTTACAATAATCAAAACGTGCACCATAAATATTTGTATTACTATTATAATATAGACTACTTTTTAACCGTTTGGTATCTGTACTTTATTTTTGTATTGGGAAAAAATCTGCATTTGTTTGCTTAAAAATGTAAACCGTAATATGGTGAAATACTATTACAGTTTTAAATAACTGTTTTATATTTTATTATACTTGAATTCAAATTTAATCCTGTGATGTCAAAGCATAATTTTAAGCATAGAAATTTGTATTTTATATCAAATTATAATATTTTAACTAATAACGTTTAGAACCTTTGTAACATCATTGTATTTACTTATTTTATCAATTAAATCTGTCCTTGCTGAATAAAAGTATTAATTTCTATTAAAAGGGGTTTTTTTTTATCTTCCTGACCACAAACTCATGAATTACTGTTCTACACTAAGTTTAAATATTATATATTAAATTTGACTAAATCAACCAGACTACAGTAGAAGTCATTTTAATGTTCAGATCAGTTAGAAATAGCTCCTTAAGTTAACAACTCCATAATCTTTACATTTTAGTGCCTAAAGAAAGAAACTACACATCATATTTTAGTGGTTCTGAGGATATTTTACGCTTTGAAAAGATTTGGGCACCAAAAACCAGCCCACGTTACAGCAACATTTAGCCTATTATTTAGGGCTTGTTCATGCCCTAAATATGAGCGATTGGAATAGTAATGCTTACTTTAGGAAGCGCCACTAATAAGAGGGTCACAGCTACTGAGAACACACACATACAGTAATATTGTGTTTTGTATCCTGTATCCCAGACCTTGCAATGTCAAAACTTCCTGTGGGAAGTTGCTAGTTCAGTCTGAACAAAGAGCTGTTACCTTAAACCCATTTCCCATGAAATGTTCCATTGACACACATACACACACACACACACACACACACACACACACACAGCTATTTCCAATGTTTTTGACATCTCCTGCTGGAAGTTACGCGCTTGCCAAGGGTTACCCACAATCCTGACCTTTCTATTCAACTCATCATGAGAAATGCCAGTCATTCCTCAACACCTTTTTGAACACTGTCCCTGTGAACATTTGAGACCTGAAGACAGACAGAGATTTTATGTGTGCATTTGTTTATTGTTACGTGTGGGCGTTTGTGCAGAATTCCATACCTTCCTGACCTTTGCCCTGAAGATTCAGATACAACGAACGGGTGTAAAGTTGGGAAACTGGTTTTCTGCTTAGCATCATTCAGCTTTTTCAGTTCTTGTGAACAGAACCCAGCTCTATGCCAGAACTGGACTGATTCAGAGTGACTTTTACCATTGCTCTTTCTTCCAAAAATGTTTTTAAGTCATAATTTTTTTGAATATGTCTAACATCCATATTTAGTCTGGTATGCGCATGTTGCCCCTTCAAGCATTGGGTTGTAAAGTGGTGATTTCAAAGCTGTTTCAGCTTGCCTTTTCCTTTGCACCCGGTCTGAATTTAAACTGATCTAAAAAAAAAAAAAAATTTTTTTTTTTTTTTTTTATATTAATTGCATCATAGACTGGCAGTTTCCTATCCTCAGTTGTGTGTGCTTTCATTGTATAAGCACATGTTAGAACCTGATTTAAGGCAAAAGAGAATTTTCAGAAAGACATTTCAGAATTAGATTAATAATTTGCATGGTGCAAGTGACCCACAGCTGTTATGAACACTGGGAATTAAACTATAGTTTTCACCAAGCAATTAAAACCAAGTTTTGTTTATCAAATACAAATAAATATAAATAAAAAATTACAAAAAATGAAAGTATCGAATACATGGGCACACAGAGCTCAACCAGTTGACTTTAATGCATGGCTGCGGCTTTGTGTTTTTGATACCAACTGAAGGAGGAAGTTTTATCAAAATATTTAATTTTGTTAGCCAGAAATATAGTTCGAGTGACGAATTGAACTCAAATGTAGTCAATCAATCACGCTCAGCTGATTTTAAACTCCTTCCAGTAATTGAATAAGATGTATATTTTCATCCTTTCTCACACTTGCCTTAGTCTGTTGCACAAATATGAGCTTAGTCAGCATCAGTCCTGTCATACAGAGATGTGCTAAAACAGCTTGAGTTCTGTCACGTGTCAAATCAGCTTTCAGTTTCATTGAACATAACATGCGCTAAATCAGACTTTGGTTCTGTCGCACAGAACACGTTGTCAGCTTTCGTTCTGTCGCACAGAAATGCACTGGTCTGTTACACAGACAAACGTTTAGTCCGTTCTGATGAACAGATGCATTAATTCAGCTTTCAGTCACTAGTTTGTCACAGACACCTTTTTTATCATCTCTCAGTCTGTCGCACAGGCACTTGTTTCTAGTTTGGCACCAGACACTTGCTCGACAGCTTCAAAATGTAAATGTTCTCACAGATACTCTCTTAAAGGGGTGGTTCATTGCCATTTTTTTTTACTTTAGTGTGTAATGTTGCTGTTTGAGCATAACCCGTATCGGCAAAGTTACGAAGCTGAAAGTTCAATGCAAACAGAGATATCATCTTTTAAAATGCAGGCAGTTTAATGCCTATAAAAATGGCTGGTAGGGACTACAACAATTTACTTCCCGGGTTTGTGACATCACAAACCCAGTTAAACCCTGCTCTTGGGAAAAGGTAGCAAAGGTTTTGAGGCCATACTGCGCTGCTTTAGAGAAGAGGAAGAGAAAGCTAGGGGTGCACGTAAAAATATATTCATAAATGAATCACGATTCTGCTTTCTAATGATTTTAATGGATTCACAAGTTTCAAAATTAATGTTCTAAAGCAGCGGTTCTTAATACTTTGCCTCACATCCCCCTGATCTGCATCTCTCTCTTTTTCTCTCTCTCTTTATCAGACAAGCTCCAGCAAAGAGCTGTTACAATTATACACTTATTTTCACACAGCAATGAGAAGCATTAAACATGTGCCTGTGCAGTTACTGTACTGTATTAAAGCTTTAAACAGGATAAAACCATATATTAAAAGCTAACATAAGCAGAAGCATTTGCAAATAACAGCATATCTACAAGTTTGAAACAACAACAAACAAAAAACAAAGGCTTAGCATGAATGGAACTCCAATGTAGTTCAGGCAGATCATGGCTCAGATGATTGTAATTCCTCCCTTTACAATTAAATAAGATATGTAAATTCTGTAATCCCACTTGTTTCAGTCTGTTGCACAAACATGTGCTTACCCTTCTCCGTCCCCAACTCCTTACACAGGCATGAGCATCTGAGCATGAGCGTCTTCTCCATGGAAATCATCTATCAGCTAATCGCTGCTTAATCTTGTCCAGTCTAATTAACAGACCTGCAACACTTCTGCATGGGATTTTACATCTGTTGCTTACAAAATATTCTGGTAATTGCATAGGCTTTTAGGGGTTTAGGCCTCAGTGAGGTTTGCTTGTGGACGGCTCCGAATCTGAACTCTTCAGAGCAAAGCCTGCCACCAAAATGATGTTCAAGAACTCTACAATAATCTTAATCAAACAGAATTGTCCTGAATGCATTCTATTATTGATTGATTTATGCAGCGATTGTAACTCCTCTGGGTGCGTTTAACTGATGAAATATTACTGCAAATATTACGTTACAGTTATGTGATACAGGTGTGGTAGGCCTTTCCTTACCATTTGCTGAAAATCATCCAAAATCGATACCTATCGATAGATACCTATTTTGTTTATATACTATTGCTGAAGATTTCTTCCAACATAATTATTTTCATGCTAAATAAATAATAAAGCATTAATGCTAACATAATAAAACATAAAAAATATGAATATTAATATAGTAATTTAAGATTTATATATATATATATATATATATATATATATATATATATATATATATATATATATACACATACATACATGATCTTTTAAATTACTATATTAATATATTATAAGTGTATATAATGTTATATTTAAAATTTAAAAATATGTATTATATATATTTATATACAATATGTATATACATTGATGTGAGAAAGCTGGTGACTTTATAAATTGAAAACAAAAGCAGTCTTTTTGTATGACATGAAAGCAGCTACAATGTGATGCCCCCTACTGCCCAAATTCAACACCGTCAGGGCAGGGCAGTCCCGAGCTCCTGGCAGGACACACATTGCCTGTGGATCTGGCTGCCAGTAATGAGAACTACACTGTGTTTATATTGCTTATCTCTATCGTTCATTTTAGCACATTGTGTTCCTCTTTCTTTCTCTTGCTTCTCAGTCTCTTCACCTATGAATCAACTTTAATGATTAAATGTTTAATAACCTTTATTCAATCTACTCTGAAGGACAGCAGCATCAGGCGCCAGGATAAAATCTCTCTTTGTGATAAAGTCAGGTTTTTTGCTTTGTTTTTTCAAAACCTGAGATAAGCTGATGTTTTTCTGTTGTTTTATTTTTAAGGGTTTCTGCTTTTTAAAAGAAAGCCACAACCACCATAAAACATCAGGTTTAGTTTGATGATAAAGGTAAAGCTGTGTGTTGAGTTTTATCCTGTTTGAGACTCCTTGCAGCTGTTCTGACATCTGCCCTCGGCAGGTCCAGGCATGCCCAATCTTTCTCATTCTGTGCTGCTTTCTCTGGCTTCCTCAGAAGGTTATCAGAGTTTTTAGAAAGTCTCTGAACTACTGAGAATACATTCAAAGATGATCAGGTCATGGTCCAGATTATACAACCTTTAGCAATCAACACAGTTTTGTGCACATGACCTCTGTGGTTGTTCAACTATTTTAATTGTATAAAACCATTGCTAGGGACATTTTATCTGTGGTTTGGCTGTCTGTGTCTAAGACTGTCTAGAAATGCACATATCACTAGTGAGACAAACAAAGTACTCAACCAAGGCTCAGAAATATCAATGGTCCGATAAGTTATAACCTCTTTCTAATACTCTTTCATTTTTGTTTTGTTCATTCTTCATTTATTTGGTTCTTTAACTTTGTAGTTTTGAATTAATTAATTCCCATCTGAAAAAAGTTGTAAATATCATTGTAGCTCTTACTGGTTGTCTTCTCTTGCTGTGATTAATGAATGAGGTAGGTCAGTCACATGGGATAAATGAGTGGGCAGGGCTTTCTGTCTGGCCTGGTTTGGAGGTGCATTGAGATTGAGATGGGCTGAGGTTGGATTTAAGCATTCCTGCTGCAGTCCTCGCCGACCAGAGATCAACTAGAAATGAATAATTTAAGTACAATAATAAATAGGAAAGTGTGAAGTGTCAGAATGTGTGTCAAATGTGGAACTGTTACTCAACTCTCTGCAAGGATAAATAATTGCTGTTTGTTGTTTTACTGAGTTTATGACAAGGAAAACTTGTCTTTTGTTCTCCAGGTTGAGCAACAATTTATAGTTCACCCAAAAACGAAAATGTGATGTTTATCGGCTTACCCCCTGGGCATCAAAGATGTAGGTGACTTCGTTTCTTCAGTAGAACACAAACAAAGATTTTGAACTCAAATCGTTGCAGTCTGTCAGTCATATATTGGAAGAGAATGGATAAACATCAAATTGTCATTTTTGGGTGAACTAACCCCTTTAAGCACACCTGTGACCTAACAGTTCCTTTGTTCTCCTACTCCATCTAGTGGTGCACTGTAATTGTGTCTTAAATGTAGTCCAAAATGACAGAAGTACTTTTATTCCAAGCTTTAAGCATTTTATTTTCATATTCACATGATTTATCTTTATATTCATATTAAGTGAATAGTCTGTTTACTACAACCTAGAACCTTAAGAACAGTACATAATCTATAACTACCTTTATTTTCTGCAGTTACACTGTTGATATAGCTTTTGTATTCCCTCTGTAAGCTTTACTAAAGCTTTCTAAATAATGTTCATTAGTTAGTGAAGCTTTTCACTCTAAAATTAGTTTTTACTAAAGAGTGTGCCATCAAATGGAGGATGTAATCACTTTAAACTCCTTTGGTAATGCAGAAATTATGTTCTTGCTAAGTCAAAATGACTGTTCTCTTCTGTCCATCTTTAAAACAAAAGAAAGTCTTTGTCAGATTTTGTTATAAGTCACATTTTGGTTAAATTGACTAAGAAACTTTTTACAGTAGCTGTCTTATGCACATGTTCTTAATTTGTAATTTTCAATTTGCGTTATCAATCATGTAAAGTTGTGTATACATTTAAAGGCTGAATGATGAGTTGGTGAAAAGTATTGTTTTTAACATTTTTACTGTTTTTGTTCTGCAAATGTTATCAGTATTTTGTCTGGTAAATAATTGTGTGTTTATGGTAGTACAGTAAATCACAAACATAGCCTTTCTATCAGGAGATGCAATGGATAGAAATAGTATGAAACCATTCAAAAAGTGCTTCTGAAGACCCAAATGACTGGAAAACAATGAGTGAGTCAGCTGGTTGAATCAGGACACATGGTTAATTTGAGCATGGTCTTTTATACATTTTAACATGGTAATTGATTTTGCATTAGCTATAGTTGTTACTGAAACTGACCTTCCTTAGATCAGATGATATAAGTTGCTATATAATTTGTTTGTAAGCTTAAATGCAGTTATTTGTATTTATCTCTACAGGCCCTAAAGAGGAAGTTGTGGGTGCTACTTCTGTTCAGGAGTTCCAAGAAAATGTGTTTGTGGAGGGTAATCGGCCTAAATATGTGTTGGACCTTCACACAGAGGCCCAGCAGGGCCTTAAATTGCAGCAGCAAGAGGGTGAGAAAAGTCAAACTCCAAATCAATCTGTTTAAATTGCACACTTTCTTTTGCTCTGATCCAAGCACATGCATTTCTTCAACATACAGCAGTTTATTTTATTTGGCTAAGAGTGATGTTTTATTTTACAGATGATAGGAATGGGATTGATTACCCTGATGACCAAAGTATGATCGTAAGTGTTATTGATTGTAATATGATTGTAGTGTTACTCCATGCATCAATCAGTCTTCAGTTCCTGTTATGAGTGATTATTTTTGTTCCCACCAAAACAGTGACATCCAGTGACAGCCTGGTTTTTAAATTGTGCACATAAGCAGCTCCATGACTGCAGTATCACTGACTACTTTTAAATTGCAGACAAATGATTATAAATTTGAAAGGTTAACCATGCTGTTTTCTTTAGTCAACAGTAACAGCTCAGACTGAAGTCAGCATGGCCTTCAGTGAACTGAGAGGCTTTGAGTCTGAGAGCACAGCAGCTGATTCGGTTTCCATGCGCTCATCCATTTCTTCACGATCAACACGCTCAGGACTCAAACGTCAAGGTGACAGTTAATACATAAATTGATATAATTGTATCATATTTTTTTCATGAAAACATCTTGACCTAGTAAAGATACATCCATAAAGTGATTTAAGCATTCATGTCACATAATCATTGTCAGAGGTACATTGTTTTCTGTTTCCTTTCTCCAGCCTCAACGTTCAGACCCTTGAAGCCAGATAAGACTGCAGAGAAGACAAAGTCTCGTAGGAGACATGTGAGAACTGTTGTAGGAATTCCTCGACACATCCAGAGAGAACTGGGTATGTTTTACCACGGTCTTCTATAGTGCAGAGAATGTCTGGAGTTTTTTAATAGAACACACTAAAATGTAAAAAATATAAACATGTTTATGTATATTTTATTTTTGCATATTTTATATCTGAAGGTTTGGACAGGGCAGCATGGATCACCACCAGTGCTCTTGATGGTCAGCTGTCCAATGGAGACATGATCATACCCACCATAATTTCCACTGTGGATGGTGTGTCTTTCAGCTGTGAACAAGAAAGTGTACCAGACCATCTACAAGGTGTGCAGAACCTGTACACTGTTAAGGAAACCAACGCAGAGCTCCTTACACTGACTAAACCCAAAGATGACATCTTTCAAGGGCTCATGAACCATTCTGTAGATCCAGAAAAGTCCGGAGCAGGCATTCTAGGTGTTCCTTGGACAGAGAACCAAACTGGTGCGGTGATGTCCATCTCACCTCAGGCCACATACATGTCTAAAATCATTCCAAATGCTGTTCTTCCACCATCTGTGGATGTTGTGGAAATCAGTCGGAGCCAAAGTCGCAGCAGTGTCCGAACCGTCAGCAAGAGCAGTCTGGTGTCAGCCAGCCCAGCATCCACACGTGCTTCCTCCAGAGTCTCTTCACATCGTTCCACAGCCTGCTCAAACTACTCTGGGTGGAGCCACTCGGGATCGTCAGAAACAATAGTATCCAATTCTTCTACCATCTCCAGCAGTAGCACTCCCCGTGTGGCCAGCAGAGGGAGTCAGGTTGAGAACACATATAGACCAGTCAAGCTGAACAATGATGTTAAAACTACTAATATGAATGGGGGCTCTACAGAGGAAGAGGATAGCAGAAAAAAAGGATCTGATGCTGCTTTCACACGTAACCTATCAGTGATTAAAAGGGGAAACAAACCTCCAGCTCCTCCCAACAGGTCATACTCTTTACACAATGGGAAACAGGCCTGGAAGGCATCTGAGAGTAATACCTATTTTGCTGATGTCAGCGCTCCCGATGAGTCCCCATACCCAGGTGTAATTTCTGTATCTAAAACGAAGACCACCATTCACAAGTTGAGCCCTAAAATAGACATACCTCCCTCCAGTGGACCCACAACTATCACATCAGAGGAGAGACAGCCAGTCAGCAGAGACAAGAAAACAATGTTACCTGAAGTAAAGATATACAGCAATAACCTTCAAGTGTCTTCCATTGATGCACCACATTCATACACAAATGGCACCAGTAAGCTTGCTGAACTTAAGAACACCCTTCTGTCAAAAAGTCTAATTAATAGTAACAGTTCCTCCCCAGCTGTAATGGCTCTTCGATCTCTGTTAGAGATTCCCTCCCATCCCAAGGTACTGGCTCCGCCAGCTCCTCCTCCTGAGACCTGGGCTCACAACCAGCGAACTTTTGAACTGCTGTGTGGACCCGGACCTGTTAACTATGCACGCTGGGCCAAAAAGAGAGGTCTTAAAATAGTAGATGAACCAGATGTAGCCTTGGCAAACACTGACCGAGTAAATGCAGCATCTCTATTGCAGGCAGTAGAGATAAAAGGCAAAATTGAATCCATAGCACCACTTGCTTGTGTTGCCCCATCTCCATCACCTCCCCCAGAACATTGCCCACCAACACCATACAACAGCCAAGCCATACCTCCTCCACCCCCTCCAGACTTTGTTCCTTCAACTCCTACACTAGCTGCCAAAGCAATAAAGGACTTAACTACTTGGATCCCACCACCTCCTCTGTTTCCTCCTCCGGCGCCTCCAGCAGGTACGGCTTCGGCAACTCCTGTCGTTGTGCAAAATGATATCGACTTTCCTCCACCGCCCCCACCATTTTCGCCACAGTTTCTACTGACATTGCCTCAATTACCTCCAGATATTCCACTGCCACCACCACAGGAAGTTCCACCTCCACCAAGACCACCTTCTGAACCACAGAAAATCCCATCCCCTCCACAAGAATCCCAACCTTCAACACACAAAGTGTTAGTAACATCATCTGAAACTTCTCAACAAATCAACGTTCCTCCACCTCTTCCACTGCTCACTGATTTAAAATCTCAACAAGTCAGTGTTCCTCCCCCTCCTCCTCCACCTGGTAATGTAAAGATGGAGGACAGACTAGAGACAACAGAACCAGAGAAACGGACAAGCAGTCCCTCTCCTGCCAAAGAGGAGACCTCTGGTCCTGTGGTCACCCAGTCTCTCCTACAGATGGTTCGTCTTAGGTCAGTTAAGTCCAATCAGAGCCATGCTGTAGAAACTGATAAAACATCACAACCCAAACCTAAATCAAGTGGCAATCAAGAGGCACCTCCAAAGCCAAACAGAAGGTCTTTGATTATAACATCATTGCCCCCTGATGTGGAAGCTCTTTCCAACACAGAGCAAAAAACTGAAGCTTCGTCCCTCAACACAAACGCAACCACTGTATTAAGTATTCAGCAAGGATCACCTGAACGAGAAACTCAATCAAACAAGATTTCTCAAATGCCAAATGTTTCATCAGCTACATGTCCACCTACCGAACCAAGTAACAATCCAGCTCCTACTGAACCAGCAGCTAAACAACCCTGTGCTGAAATAGAACTCAAACCCCAAACCAACATGGAACAAATTCAACATTTAGTGCCTGACCCAGCAACCCTGATAAGCACAACAGAACCAAAGGACCAATCAATCAATGATCAAAAGTCTCAACACCAGGCACAAGAACCCAACAAGACCCCACATAATTCAGAGAAGCAATTAAGCACCATTGAAATGCACCCAAAGCTAGAAGAGGAGCAGCCAAAGACCCAAACAGCAATGCCTATTGTCTCTTCCCCAACTCCCATAGTCTCTTCGCCAGCTAACCCCTCCATGCGTCTCCAGGATGCCATTCGTCTAAAGGCTGCCACTATGTCTTCAAAAGACAATCAAGCCAAGCGTTTTGGTCTGTGCTCTCCTCCCCCAGCCATGGCTAGTGGCACCACTGTACCAAACTCCCCTGCATCTACAGCCAGCTTCGTCTTCTCCAAAAGCCCAAAGAAGGTCATAATAGAGACACCGTCATCCTTAGAGGTTCAGGGTGACCTAAGGAAAACTCTGGTGGCAGAGTTAGCATCTGTCTCTGATTTAGACAAGTCTACTGACTCACACAAGATGGCTAACAAAGTTCCTCCACCTATTGCTAAGAAACCCAACACTAAGGTTGAGAGAGTTGTTCAGAACTCTGCAGAGGCCGAATCCGTAGCCAAGACTGAGCATGTGTAAACAGAAACTGTACAAACTGCCGGACAGGAAGTACAGAGAACTCTGAGAAAAGAAGTGAATGAACGTGCACAAATGATTTAATAACCCTCGAGTTTTTGCTTTATTTTGTAGATAACCCGGCTTTAGATCCTAGGCCCAAACTGCTTAAGCAATTTTTAAATATACCAAAAAAGTCTTTATGTACAGATAGGCATATTGCACTTTTTGTACACTGGTTTAGTGTAACTGATTCTCATTCATCATGGGAATGCGTGTCACTGGTATTTGGAAATTATAAATATTCTTATTTTATTTATATGTCCTCAAACTTAAACAGAAGCCATGCTACCTTCTAGTTTAGTGAACTCCTCCCTACTGGTAGCACTGTAATAACTGTGGCAACATAGCAGGAACGCACCAAAAGAGAAGTTTTAAGTTTATAATAGAGTTGAGCAATCAATCTCTATGCTTGATTTTTACAGTTATCAATGAATGCCTGAATATGGGAGCAGTACGAAAGGAAATTAGGGTAAAGAATGTAAAGAAGGTGAACAAAAGACAGAGAACAGATGGGAGAATAGACCACTGATTTTGGGGTGGGGGTTGTGACTATTATGTTTTCCAATTGCAGAGTGTAACTAAGCCTATTTTTACTAAAACACTAACTCCTTAAAGGTAATGGTAATGACATTCCCCACACCAAGTATCCATATGTAGAAATGTGGAGAAGGAATCTGAGCAAGTCTAAATGAAACAGAAGGATAGAGCCAATGAATGAAACCGAAGCTGTGTTCTCAACATAGTAGGCAGGTAGGGCCAAGAAGGTGGTCAGAAGTCATGAAACTGCATAAACAAAAGGCCTAAGGTCTTCATCTCTGTGTAAGCAGTACCTTTGGTTTAGCTGTTTTTATTTTAACACATAAGTTCCATTTGTTTACACAGTTCATGTACATTATAGTCTACAGACAGGACAAATAAAAGAAAATGAATGTTTTTGATACATTAATTTTTTTTCATGCACTAAAGCTTACCTTTTTATTGTTCCTTTGATTTCAGCAATCTCTGATTATAATCTCTTAAGGAGAAATGTCTTATTTACATATTTGTGTCAACAGATTCACTACAAATATATAAAAAAGTTTATTCATTGTGTTTCATCATATGATGAAATTAAAAAGTATAAAACAAAGTTACTAAATTAGCTTCATGGTGACTTCCGATCCTTTGTGTTTGTTTTTTTTTTTGTTTTTTTTACTGTTTTAGATTTTTTTTTTTTTTATCCAATGCTGCAACATATAAAAATTATACTTCATTCAAAATAAAGAACACTGACTGCTTTACAATTACATGGATCTTAAGAACTGTTATATCAGGATGGTGGTAGATTCATCTTTAACACCCAGGTCAGTATTGCAAATGTTGTTGTCATAGGCATTACATATTCAGCTAATAGTATGGACTTCAAACAACAGTCAGACCAGTGTAGACTTACCATTTACCTACCATGTTATTTTTCCCCCCAGCAGGGAAATGGGGATTAGATATTCATATATATAGGACCTGTTCTGTTTTACGTACTGGTGTAGACATACTCAGTGAGAATGCTTTTTACACCGCAGAAGGCTCTGGCTGTGTTTCTAGTGAGCATGGTGGGAGACTAGTTGACCGTGGAAAATTATAGTCCACAACATAGTCGTCCAGGTGCTTAGGAAGCTTACTCTGTTTCACTGATTTCCCAGCTGAATGATCTAGACTGTACAGGAGGTTATCATCAGGCAATGACATATCTGCCGTAATCATATCCAGCTTGAAGGACCATGTTTTGATTTAGGATATATAGCTGGATTGATTTGCACCGACAGCTACATTATGTGGGGCAGCTGTAGAGACTTGGACTTGTAACCAGAAGGTCACAGGTTTGAGTCTCGGTGCTGGCAGGAGTTGTGGATGGGAGGGAGTTAATGAACAGTGCTCTCTTCCGACCTCAATACCCATGGCTAAAGTGACCTTGGGCAAGGCACTGAACCTTCAGTTGCTTCCTGGGTGCTGAATATATAGCTGCCCACTGATCGGGTGTGTGTTCACTTCTCACGGCTGTGTGTGTGCACTTGGATGGGTTAAATGCAGAGCACCAATTCTGAGTATGGGTTACCAAACTTGCCAAATATTCAATATTTTCAATATTCTTGTCAGAGAACTCAGAGTCTTGCCTCAATGATAGCCTTTTAATGATTGCTCTGGCATCAACATAGATGGACATGTGCAAGGTTTTCTAGAACAATAAAATAAAAATAATAATTAGCAGATGGATTACATAAGACTTTAAGTTCTCTGACAAGAATACTGTAGCGGTCAGTGCAAATCGATCCAACTATAAATCCTAAATCAAAACAATGTATATAGTATATGAAAAACATGGTTAATGGATACTACAGATGCTGGTCATGTAATTAGAATAGCATCAAAAAGTTGATTTATTTCACTAATTCCATTCAAAAAGTGAAACTTGTATATTATATTCATTCATTACACACAGTATGATATATTTCAAATGTTTATTTTTTTATTTTTTATTATGATGATTATAACTGACAACTAAGGAAAATCCTAAATTCAGTATCTATGTCAGCCTTATCCTTCTTGGCCCTATGCCAAAAACTCTTTATCAAGTTTTTATTTTTTTTCGTCGACCTATAGAGGGCGGCAGTTTCCGATGCATCTGATCTTGCCTCTTGTTGACCAAGAGTCTTGGTTTCATTTACTGTCTATGGGGTTTCCCCGAAGTGCTCTATCTCCCTGACAACGATAAGTATCTACAGTATATAAACAAGGCTGTGTAAACAATCGTGCAAGGTCTGTGACTGGTGACTCAGCCAGTGTCTAATAGCGTTTACAATCTAAACAATCGTGCCATGTGACGCATGACGTGTTTCCATGAGGTCAGATACTAGGTGAATCCAGAACTTTCTTATTCTCGCTGTTCAGCGTTATATGGTTATGTATTCGGGTTTATTAAAAATAAACGTACAGCACGCAGCAAACGCAAATGCTGAATGACATAACCGATCACAGCTGAAGCATGGCTCACAGTGCTGCGTTTACCCGAATCCATCAGAAGCGTAAGTAGATCTTAAAAAACCATTGTCACATTATTAAATTACATTACATTACATTGTTACTATATAAAACAGTCAGACCTCTTAGTGCTTTCCCTGTCAGTGCTCCATGTGGCTGGTTGTTCAGAGTTCAGTATCATATCTTGCCATAATGCAGCCATCTGTCACAGTATTTTTGAGAAAATGCTTCTGTGTGCTTTTTAAGAAAATGCTTCTTAATTTAAGTTATTTAAATAAAAATAACATTTGGCCATTGCTATGCTAAATTTGTAGGCTAAATAGACTTTGACATATTTATATTGCATTGTTGTTTTAAATACATTTTTTTTATATTTTATATCTTAAAACATTCCTCATTAATGTTTATTCAGTTATTTGTAATATGTCATGAAAAAAGTAGTTTCAGTGTAGTTAGCTACTTTTTTGTAGTAGCTTGACTGTACAGTAGCTTAAACTATTTTAACTTATGAGCAGCTTAGCTTATCAAGTTACAGTTTCAGAGTAGGTTTCACAAAACACAAATGCCGTATCTATGTAAACAATCGTGACATGTGATGCATGACTTAGTGTTTACATCAGAACAGATACTAGGCGTATCCAGAACTTTCACATCCTCGCTGTTCAGGTTTCCATTTTGGGTCATTCTACAGAAACGTCCACAATTGGTATGGCAAGATCTCTTAAAATTGATTTCTTTTTCTAACATTTAAACTTAGACCACATTATTAGATTACCCTTTGACTTTATGAGTACACATAAATTACAGCTTAATGATTTTTTATTTTTTGTGTGCATGTATTTAAAGACCGCATACACCATTTTTTTGTCACTGGTGTTACCTTACTTCTTTAGCGATATTAAAGGTGTTTATGAAATATTTTTAAATTTTTTTTTCAGCACATGCAGTCAGAGGTACAGAAAATTAATGATGATCTAAGTAATACGGTGATTATGTTTTATTTATTTTAATCAGGTTTGTTAAAAGTGTGACTGAATGATGTTAGTTCAATTGCACAACCATGTATTTGCTATTACAATGAAAATATTTGAAAAAAAGGTTTTAAACAAGCAATAATACAATCATTTAAAGCTTAACTCTTAAGTGCAGCAGAATTCAATGAATTTAAAATGATCATTATGCCACATATGACAGATTTTATTTAATGTGAAAGAAAAAAAAACAGTAACACCAGTGACACAACAAATCACCAGTGACATACATAACATATACAAATGACTCATTTCATAAGAACTGAAATCAGAGTTAGAAAAATATCATAGACAACATTTTAACTTAACATTTTAACTTCATTTCTTCACCATTTCATATCTTCGTTTCTAACCGATGATCTTGTCTTTCAGTTTCTTTATTTCCCTTTGTTTCCTTTGTGCATCTCTCCTACGTTGTCTCCTCCCTCGTTGTAGTTGTCTGTAAAGCAAAATATTTTCTTGAAAAAAAGTTCTCACTCATTTAACCCTAGCTTGAGTGTGTGTGAGAGATAGAGAGAGTGTGTGTGTGTGTGAGAGAGTGAGCGAGAGAGAGTGCTCTTGTTTCTGTATCATATCAGGACACAACTCTGTATAATGACATGGGTATGACACAGGTATTACAAGGAGAGGGTGACTTATGAGGACATAACCCTTGTCCCTATTTTTCAAATTGCATATAAATCATACAGAATGAGATTTTTTGAGAAATGAAAAATGCACAAAGTTTCCTGTGAGGGTTAGGGTTAGGTGTAGGGTTGGTGAATGGCAATAGAATATACAGTTTCTACAGTATACAAACCATTACGCCTATGGGATGAACACACTTTACACAAAAACAAACGTGTGTGTGTGTGTGTGAGAGAGAGTGAGTATGAGTGTGTGTGTGTGTGTGTGTGTGTGTGTGTGAGAGAGAGAGAGAGAGTGTTTGTGAGTGAGTGTGAGTGTGTATGTGGAGGTACTGAATGCTATGCACTTTTATATCTCTTTCACCATTTATTTCTGTATTTGTAACAGTTCAGTTTGTACCTTGAAATGTGGGGTGATCTATCTGGTGATGATGGGGGGGGGGGGGGGTCAATGCTCCTGCTCTGACTCTTTGCCTGCATCTTTGCTGACGGGCTCTCCATGCCTTTCGCTCATATCTCTTCTCCCTTTCACTCAAATTACTTACTCTCTTTCTTTTTTGTGTGACAATGTCACGGACATAGCTCTGTTTCCTTTTCTATAAATACTCTGCTCTGCGTTCAGGATCAGCATCCCTACGCTTTCTGTATAGTCGCTGTTTCTCAGCTGCGCTCAGTTTAGCCATACCCTCAATTTAGAAATACATGACCAAAGGAGGATTAACAATGACAAAGAAAAGTTAGAATCACAATTTTAGTGCTATTTTATGCAAAATAACTAAATGAATAGCTTTGAACAAAGTTTATCTATAAAAGGGAGTCACTGGTGTTACTGATCTTCACTGGTGTTACCCATAAGGAAGGTGACACCAGTGACAGTAACACCAGTGACAATTTTCATGAAAACTGCATTTTACAAAATGGCTGCTGCAAGGTATCAAACCACATGTTGTCAATCATGGTGTACTCACTAAATTAAGTAGTTTAATCCATTTGTATTCTAGTTTTTTACAATGCCCAAACAATAAAAGAGGTCATACCAGTGACTTCAACTAAAAGCTTCATATGAAATCATGAGATAAATGAGAAGATTTCTGATAATTGAAAAGAGACAGTGGACTTACCATGGGCTTCTCTTCATAGATCTCCAGAAAATTGGAAGAAGAAAGTCGAGTGATGTCATCAGCGTGATTGTTATTTCACAATAAGAGCTTTTTTGTTAAACGGTAACACCAGTGACACAACTCCAGGGGACCACTACTTTCATTATATATTTTATAATATTTATTTAGCATTTTGTTTTTTAATGTAATTTACATCATATATTTTATAGTTATGGACACATGGTTGTATTTTAAATAGAAGAAAACACTGTTTTTGACCTCAAAATAAAGCATTTTCCCTCTGTACATGACTGTGGGGACGAGCACTTCTGTGGTGCTTGGAATTCTAATTAATTAATAAAAATCAAATATTGCCACATTGATGGCTCAAGATTACATATTGTTTCATTTTTAAATATAAAGAAATTGTAAACCTAAAGTGTTTTTCAAGTGTAATATTTCTGTAAAGGCTAGGGACAGAAAAATTGACATTTCCTTAGAATGACCCTGTTATGTAACTTTGTTTTTAAGCAATTTCATTGTTTTATTAACCAGTAACATGGCAACACATTCACAAGTTAATTAATTCTGTTCTGTCCTTCGTGAACTTCATGATATCAAGAGATTTGTGTTAGGTTTAGATTTAGGGTGGTTAGGATTAGAGTTTAATGAATATCACTTCTGCACAAAATCTCTGCGTGTATAAGTTAATACAAAAAACTGTGTGTGTTTGTGTGTGTGTGTGTGAGAGAGAGAGAGAGAGAGAGTTAAGGAAATTATGTTCATCCAAAAAAAAATATTTGGAGAGATAAGAGTTAACAACATAAACATTAACTACTTTATTAAAAAGAAAGAAAGAACAATAGTTTTTGTTTACTATCTTCAGCTCTACAACGCCCCTTGGCACAATCTTCTGGACGTTGCTGTTACATTCAAGAATGTTCTGCAATTGTCTGCCACGTGTCGTCTTTTTTTCTTCTTTTATTTTAAAGACCAAACTTAGCGTTAGTCTGTGCTCCAAAGCATTCGAGATTTACAATCTTTCCAGCGAGTGTGCTTGAGTTGAGAAACACTGCAGTGAATGGGTTTTAAGAAGATTGTTTGTTGCTCCGTAACACTCGTTGCTTGCCTACGAAGTTTCCCGGAAACTACGTCAGAGGTCGATACATATAATGGCGTTGAGGACTGACATCTCAAAGTTCATCGAATGTGACCTGGACAGGATTTCTGTTGTTAATCTCGGAGGGCTTCCCCGACATATGACAGAGGACTTCATCAAGTTTGATCTGGTGATTCAGGGATTTACAGAAGATTTATCTGTTACCAACGGCCGTGGACCGTGATATGAACCTGAAAGTGTTGTGCCTGGCTCTCATTCTTTCTGAAGCCACCTGTCGCAGTAAGTATTTCTGAGAAATTACTGAAACTATAATTAAATCTTAAAACAATCCTTATGAAACCACTCAAAGAAGTCTAAGTTATTGATTCAGTATTTACCGTTATGTTTCGCGAAACTATCGCTTATGTAATTACAAAATTGGATCTGATAATACCTTTTTATTAGACTCCATAACACAGAACTAAACAAACTTCTCAACATAACAAAGTGGTGAAGTGGCTCAACATGCTCTAGTTTAAGAATATCTAACTTTTTTTTTAAGTTCATTCATAATTAGCCATACATCCACGTGTGTGCAGTGCGCGTGATTTGAATTTGTTTATCAGTAATGTACGCGTCGCGTTGACTAGTTTAGACAAAATGTTGTCTAACACTAGGACTGAAATAAATAAATAATGTTTCGAAGTCCCGTAATTAAATTCTCATTTTGATTTAGACGTTTTTTGTGAACCATAACTGAAGCAAAAACCCTTCTGTTCTGCTTCAATAGGGCAGCATAAATAATTTTGTATTTATACTATTTTACATATATTTATATCTAAATGCATTTCTAAATTATATATTAGTACCTTATTAGTAGTTAATACATTTTAAAAGGGTGGCAGTTTTGGTACCTTGTTTTCCTGGATGTGAAAAGAAAAAAAAAATTGAAAAAAAAAAAAAACGACACTAAGATGATCACAAACTTACATTCATTTTCATTAAAACGTAAAATTCTTCCACTTAACTGAAATTTAAACTTATAAGAACTAATTACTGGACTGATCAATCAAACTTGAGACTTCTCAGCATTCCTTTCATCTGGGCAATAACAATTTCCCATTCCTTGTCCGGAAAGTTTTGTGAGTTGTAGGGGTTTTCATAACTCATGTATAAGGATATAAGGAAACATTTTATCTTGGTTTCAGTGGAGTTCAAAATGATCTCTCTCCCATATCAATCATCCTTGTCCAAAAATAGCATTACAACTTAATCAGATTGTTAAACCATGTTTAGAGGAGGAAATGCTGTGAAATACTTTATTAAATAATCATCTCATCAATCAAGTAAAAAGTGATTGTGAAACTCATTTGTGGATGTATTTTCTCTCCTTCACTCCCTAGCTGGGTTTGAGATTACTGTTCCCAGAGACAAAGTCACTGGATTTTACAGTGAGGATCTGATCCTCCCCTGCACGTTTCCTGTGGACAGTTCATGGGATCTGAGAAGCACTGTTATTACCTGGCAGCGTGGACTGGATGTTATTCACAGTTTCTACTACAACCAGGACCAGCTCGAGCGTCAGAATCAACATTATGTCAATCGCACCAGTCTGTTCAGTCAGGAGATAGCACAGGGAAACGCATCACTCAAACTGGAAAAAGTCACTCTTCATGATGCTGGTGTTTACACTTGCTCCGTCAGCACAAACACTGGCAGCCAGAAGAAGAGCTTTGGAGTGAAAATTGCAGGTAACAAAGCAACATGTCCTGATATTCATAGAAAACCGTGTGAATCAATATCAGGGTCTTACAATGTGACTGAAACTGCCCTGTGTTTTAATGCCTTTGTTTTATCGTGTTTTTCAGCGTTCTACTCTGAACCTCGTCTGCAGTTCTCTCTGTTAACTGATGGAGTGAATCTGCTAGTGACTTCAGATGGGGGTTACCCTTCTCCTACACTGCAGTGGCTGATGGAGAACTCCGACATCACTAACCAGACACAAACGCACCTCATGCAGGACACTCACACCGGACTTTATGTTGTGTCTAGTTTGATAAACCTCACTGAAGTCACAAACTCCTCTCTGACGTTCATACTGCACAACAAACCCCTGGGACAGGACATCAGGAGAGAGATCCAGCTCTATTCAGGTAAGGACTTTCAAAAACAAGTTTAAAATTCTCTTGAATTATCAACCACATTTGTGTCTAAAACTTATTTGCAATTTATTTAATTTTCTTTTCTACTGTACAGATAAGAGTGAGAAGCAAGAAGAGTCAGCAAACAGATACCATGGGCTCTTCATATTGATCTCTGTTATTCTGCTGCTGCTGCTGATCGTGATGAGTGCATTGTTTGTGTTCATTACAAGAAGGAAAGAACAGATCAGACTAAATGACTTTATAGAAGTGGAACAAGCTTCTGAAATTCAAGTTCCTAATGGAAAAACAACGTGTCTATAAAGGTTATGTTACAAAACCACTTTAAGTTAAATATTATGAAACTTACGGAAGATGTTCTCTGATTTGCAATACAGACATAGCATATTTTTTATATTGAATGAAATATATTTATAATGTACTGTACACATTATTTTCTAACCTTGGCAGCTTTTAACAAATAATATAGTTAATTAGTGTTACATGACACGGATCCCTTACATTGTGTAACATTTCAGTTCAACATTCATCATTGGTGTCTTAACAGACCCTAAATAAATTCTAAATAGAATTTGTCACTCATGATATATGATCTATGAAGCATTGTTCTTTTTCTACATTGCAAAATTAAGATTGCGATCACTTCCATTAGTGTTCCATTTAATATTCATGATTGTGTTCTGTGCAATTGGAAAACCTTTTTTTTTCACCTGCTGGCAGGATGACATTGCAGTGCATTAACAGCATGTTTGCAACACTATTTATTGAATATTATAGTGTTTTGTTTTCAATTGAATATCAGTTGGTTTTTAAATTCATTAAACTTTTATTTTTTACTATTGTAAACTACATTGTATTGAGATTTTAATTAGTATTTATTATGTAAACTCACTAGTGATATTAGTGATGGTAATATTTCAAATGTTCTGTTCTGAATAATCATACTTGGACCTGTTATAGGTTTGTCTTATTACACTGCAGAAAAAAGAAATAAAAATTTGTAAAGTATTTCACCAGTGTGGTTTCATAGATCATGACTGTACATGTACATCTAGCTTTTTTCTTTAAAAAAATAAAAAAATCACGTGGGTTAGTGCTAATGGAAACCAAATCAGATGGAATTGTTCCAGGAATAATGGCAGTACATACAAGCAGTTCATTCAAAATTACAACCATTACAAGTCCTGTAGAGATTACACACACATGAAAAGGTCAGTGTGGGTGAGGAACACAAAATGTATTTTTATATCCAAAACTGATATGATGTGAAAAGGCATTCCAATGAATGATAGTATTTTGTCTGACTTTACCCACAAGTCTTGAAATGTCATTTTACAGACAGAAAGACCCAACATGTTCCCATAAAGACCCATAATGACATTACATATGATAAAGATAAAGATCACAACTGTTCTATGTTCTGATTCAATCATACAGTGGAAACCATGTAACCAAAGGATTTTGTTATCTCTTTTTATATATTTTCAATACATGCCGTAACAAGAAAATGTATTTCTTGCAATACTGGTTTTAATGACTACATGGTTCATTAATAAAAAAATAATTAAAAAGAGAATAGAAATAGAAAAAAATAAAATAGTATCTCATTCCATCTGAAAAACAATGATTATCTGAGTTTTGTGTAAGGTGTAGTTTTCTCACAATGCCCTGCGGTACCAGTTTATCAGATCCTGGAAACTGGTTTCTTTTCAAACGTTGAAAAAAATAACCTGGAAATTCAAACCTTCTTCCTTTTTATTTTCTGAAGAATTTTCATCTTCTGTTTCCTTTTGCTCTAAGATGAATGTTGGCAGAAACACCTCATCCAGTTGTCTGTCTCTCAGTGTTGATTCATCATTATCGGAATGTTGTTCAATGGAATGACTGTCCTTACCTGAAGTCTTTGTGGAACCTTTGTCCTTCTCAGGGACTTGTCCCATTCTCTGAACTTCCCTCAGTGAGTAATGTGAACCACTATTCGTGTTCTGCATTTTCCTGTCGCCAGACGAGCTCAAGGATGTAATGTCAGTCTGCTCCAGGGGATCTAAATCTGGCCTTTCAGATCACACAATACTCTTACTGATTACCATAAAAATCTCAACATCCCCATGTTTCTCTTCCTCCATCTCTTTCCTTTTCTCATCTGTGAGCTCCACTATGCTGATTTGAGACATGTGCTGTCTCTGATTATGGTCCTCTCTAGAAGATATCAGGTTAACAGAAGCAAAGAAGTCTGGTGTAGGACCTCTGCGGCTCTCTGGCCAGTTTGGCTTCAAACCAGATGACAGCATCATTTCTATGAGACATGACAGTGGAGTGCAGAGTTGAGGAAGCCAAAGTAGAGAGAGGAGAAGTCACAGGATCAGAGAAGAGTACTTGATCACTGCTTACGAACCCTGATGCACAGAAAAAAGAGAGACTTTTATTTACTCTGTGATCTTTATTATGCAGCTGAGAGAGCTTCATTTCCTGTGGACTAATTTCAACAAGTTAACCTAAAACCTAAAATTCTCCTTAATATTAATCCATGCTTTAAAGCCACAGCCTTGTGCCCATGAACATATAGGAAAAGTTTAATAATTTGGGACCAAATTAAATGAAGGGAAAAGAAAAGGTCAGTCCATGATATCACCAAAAATAAATTTCATTGATTTCACTGTTTGTGCACTAATGATGAGATATCTTTTTTTACTTAACTTAAAATAATTAAAACAATACTTAATATAAAGCTTCGTGCAAAAAAATGAATAAAAAATAACTCAAGCGAAATAGAAATATTAAAAACACCATTTCAGGTGAAAATATAGAAATATAAATAATTTTAAAACACGAATAAATTGTATAGGAATATTTAAATAATAAAAAACTTAGTTTGACACTTTTTGTACTTTTATATATATATATATATATATATATATATATACACACACACACACACAGTGGGTACGGAAAGTATTCAGAACCGTTTTTATACAGTCTAGATAAAAATACCTTTTTTTTTAATTCAAATTCAGAGCCCCTTAAATTTTTTTCACAAATCAGCCATTTGCTAAAATAATTTAAGTTCTTTTAAATGTAAACACAGCACCCCATATTGACAGAAAAACACATTTTTGTAGATTTATTAAAAAAAGAAAAACTGAAATATCACATGGTCCTAAGTATTCAGACCCTTTGCTGTGACGCTCATATATTTAACTCAGGTGCTGTCCATTTCTTCTGATCATCCTTGAGATGGTTCTACACCTTCCTTTGAGTCCAGCTGTGTTTGATTATACTGATTGGACTTGATTAGGAAAGCCTCACACCTGTCTATATAAGACCTCACAGCTCACAGTGCATGTCAGAGCAGATGAGAATCATGATGTCAAAGGAACTTCCTAAAGAGCTCAGAGACAGAATTGTGGAAAGGTACAGATCTGGCCAAACTTACAAAACAATTCTACAGCACTTAAGGTTCCTAAGAGCACAGTGGCCTCCATAATCCTTAAATGGAAGATGTTTGGAATGACCAGAACCCTTCCTAGAGCTGGCCTCTGGCCAAACTGAGCTATCGGGGGAGAAGAGCCTTGGTGAGAGAGGTAAAGAAGAACCCAAAGATCACTGTGGCTAAGCTCCAAAGATGCAATCAGGAGATGGGAGAAAGTTTTAGACCAAGGACTCTAGTCTGATGAGACCAAGATAGAACTTTTTGGCCTTAATTCTAAGTTGTATGTGTGAAGAAAACCAGGCACTGCTCATCACCTCCAGTACAGTCCCAACAGTGACGCATGGTGGTGGCAGCATCATGCTGGGGGGGGGAGGGGGGGGTTTGGGGGGTGTTTTTGGATGACTGGTTGCAACCGAGGGGAAGATGAATGCGGGGATATCCTGGACGAAAACCTTCTCCAGAGTGCTCAGGACCTCAGACTGGACCAAAGGTTCACCTCCCAACAAGACAACGACCCTAAGCACACAGCTAAAATAACGAACGAGTGGCAACTCCGTGACTGTTCTTGAATGGCCGAGCCAGAGCCCTGACTTAAACCCAACTGAGCATCTCTGGAGAGACCTGAAAATGGCTGTCCACCAACGTTTATCATCCAACCTGACCGAACTGGAGAGGATCTGCAAGGAGGAATGGCAGAGGATCCCCAAATCCAGGTATGGAAAAACTTGTTGCATCTTTCCCAAAAAGACTCCTGGGTGTATAAGAACAAAAGGGTGCTTGTACTCAATACTGAGTAAAGGGTCTGAATACTATGGACCATGTGGTATTTCAGTTTTTCTTTTTCAATGTTCAAAAATGTCAACAATTCTGTGTTTTTCTGTGAATATGGGGTACTGTGTCTACATTAATTAGGAAGTTAACTGAAATGATTTTAGAAGATGGCTGCAATATAACAGCGGGAGAAATTTAAGGGGGTCTGAATACTTTCTGTACCCACTGTATGGGTTTATATATACACATTTATTATATTATTATTATTATACACGTATTGTGCAGATTTTGTCTTCCCTTTATTGACTTTTTGTAGCTGATACACCATTAACTTGTTTTTGACCAGCACCGTAAGAAAGTGAACCAATTGGTCAGTTTCAGAGTTCTACTGGATTTAGGTTTGATTTACTTTCTTCCATATGGAATTTGTTTAGTTTAAAATCTTTGCTTTGTTTAGAAAAATTAATATTCATATACATAAATTACACTATTCTATATTGACTTTTTATACAATCATACAATAAAACTTGCAATAAATCTCTAGAAAAAAAGTTGAAGATATCAGTCAATAATGTGTTTCTTTTTACAATATAGTGTATTTGATCATACAATTTATAAATAATATTAATTATATGGTCTGTGGTAAACAATAAAAAAAAAAAAAAAAACTTCATAGCAACACTCAATGCCCACGTTGACTCCGTGATAATGGAGGGAGATTCGGTGTGATAGCAGCAAGTAATGAAGGACATATTTGTACAGTTTACCCATGGGCAAAGAAAGAAAATAGTCTATGTATGATTATTTATTTATTTATATCCAAAACAAGACGATGTGAACATTATAGAGTGCTGAACCATTTAGTTTCTTTAAATAAATAGCATTAGTGGTCTGGTCTTATATTTTCCTCAAAACAATTGGTCCCTCCATTATTCTAGACTGGATTACAGCCTTGTTTTCTAGAAATAAAAAAAAGTAGTTGAAAAGAGTCACCAGTGTAGAAACAATGAACCAGAGAGAGTACAAAGAGGTTTTTCTTTATTATTCAATGAAGAAAAAGTTTATTTTGCTGTAAAAGTGCATTATATTTTTCTAGGCTACACTTTTCAGTGTGCATATAGTTTAATATGGTTAATATACAGTATAAATATCTTCTAGACTATATGTGATATGATGACTAAAAAATGCCCACCCAGGATATCTCCCAACACACCCTTCTATAGTCATCAAGAACTGGACCTGATACATAACCTCCGAATACATAAACCTGTGCTTGATCTCACATGCACGCATGCACTGTCATGATCTAACGCCGGATCCTTAAAAACAGTTACCAGAAATCAAAAATCGGACCCTTTCTGGAAAAGGATCTGGCTCGAATTGACACAGTCTGTGAAATAGCCGAACTACTTCATGTGTACAATCACTTTTTGAACACACACACAAAATGTAAAGAGATATTGACATTTCATGCTGGAAAAAACAACGCACCGATTCACATTAAAAATTATAATCATTCCTTTGGTCCGTCACTAACTCTGATTTAGGGAATTGTTGTTCTTATATGAGCTGTGACTAAAACTTTACATGTGTTAATTGCTATAATCTAACCTGATCAGGTTTGTAGAAAATCTTTACACCTTCTTACTCAATATAAGGCACTATAAATGTAGACCCCCCCCCCCCCCCCCGCCCCATCTTCCTCAGGCTGATAAACTGCTCACACAAGTGCAATGATTTCATGATTGTCTTTGAAAAAAAAATTAAAGGTTTTTATATATATATATATATATTATACCAATTTTTCAACCCAAGTGCAAAAACAAACCAAAAATTCTTCAACAAACTGAAACACGTCCTCAAACAATTGCAACTCAACATATCCTTCACATTCAGAAAACAAAATATAAATCTATAGTCTCAAATGAGAAAATATATTTACAAGAATATGTGATGTATACGTAGTGGTTAGATTTGTACCTCATATTTATCATACAAGTATCCCTTTGTTGACCAGGGAGAGCTGTTCGTGTTAGTGAAACCAGCAAATACTATATTTTAGTTAGTTAGTTATAGTAGCGTTCATAACAGCAGTGCAGATTTTTTTTTCAAAGGTTAAGCATCCTTCAGTGTTCCATTTGAGGAAAGTTCTGTCCCTGAAAGATCAGCCGATAGATTTCCTCATGGCAGCGGTTAAGATGTGTTTTGGCGCCCTCTGTAGGCCAGAGCTGGTATTTCATGCTGTAATGTGGCGCTTCAAGGTCTACATCTCAGTCTCTAGTACTTCGTTCCTGGAGGTGAGAAACGACACTCTTATTTTCAACAGCAAGTGCTGGTAACATGACTATAGTGGCATTAGTGATATTTTTATAACACCTCTGTAGAAAATACAGATATGATCATAAGTGTATGTCGTACTGCAGCAGCAGCTGAAGCTGTTTGTTGTTGTACTGCCTGCGTTCTTCATTGATGGGATACATTTTAAAGATGAGCAGCCCCAGAGCTATAAGTGATACAGGAGCAGCCGACACCAACATCCTCAACGTCAGATTCACAGAATCAGACTGAACACAAACTCCTGTCTCATAACCTGCAAAGCTAAGGTTGGGGACAGAAATCAGAAGAACCTAAATATGAGATGATGAACGTAAAAAGCCAGAATGTAAATCACAGATCATGATCGGTTCACAAAATTTACAAATTTCACAAATTTAGCTTTTTAATGTACATGCACTGAGGAAGATAGAGAGTGAGCTACCCTAATGCAAGTGTTGATATTCCAAGCGACACTCCAGAAGCGAATTTGATGAAAAAAACATAAAAAGAGTAGAAAATAGCTTCATGCCCTTGAGAGGTGGGATTCTGGAGTTTAAAATCATCGACCACATCTGGAAGCATGGACCTGAAATGGAAGTATGTGTAAGTGTGAAATTATGAACTTGATATTTAATGCTTACATTCATTATGGTGTTGGTTTATGGGATCAGATGTGTTAGTTATATCAAACTCTTGAATCTAGAAAAATTATCAACAACTTTAAATATGGCTATTTATTCAAGGATTTCATATCATTTACTACTGTGACACAGAGGAGCACATGGAAAAAAGCAATCAGCATTTTCTTGCATGTCAAAGGCAACAAAATATAACTACCATTCAAACATTTGGGGTCTGTAAGGTTTTTGAATATTTTTACAAGAAGTCTTTACAAGAATGTAGTTTATTCCTAACGCCAGTCTTCAGTGTCACATGATCATTCTAAAACGCTGACTTTGATTATTAAGATTTTAAGATTAAGATTTCTTATCATCATCAGTGTTGAAAACAACTGCTTAATATTTTTTTGTGGAAACTATGATAAAGTTTTTCAGGATTCTTTAATGAATAGAAAACTCAAAAGAACAGCTTTTACTTGAAACATGACATTATAAATGCCTGTAATTCATTCTTGCTGAATAAAACTATTAATTTCTTATTGAACCCAAACTTTCCAATGGTAGTATATAAAATACCTAGATAAGTTATCTTAATTTGTTTGTTTCAAAGAAGGGTATTTTAGTTTTTAATACATTAATTTATTTTTAAGTCAAAATGTCTTGATATTACCACATACAGAATATTTAATCAAATGTTCCTTACTCATTGTTTAAATATTTACAAAAAAACGTGAATAATCTCCAGCAAAGAAAAAGGGATTATTAGCTGTACGAATGATTTATATTCATATTAGTGAATGGCACTAGCAACGTGGCTTTTTTTCCCCATATTTAACAAACTAGAAAATTAAAAAGATGACATTCTGTCATTAATCGTTCCAAACTCGTAAAAGCTTAGTTCGTCTTCGGAACACAATTTAAGATATTTTGGATGAAACCCTGGAGGCTTGAGTCTGTCCCATAGACTGTCAAGTATTTACTCTTTGGTTTGAATGATAATAGCACATGGGCACAGCTAGGGGGTAAGTGATTAATGACAGAATCTTCATTTTGCGATGGAGTAACCCTGTAAGACACGTTGGTGTCTGCTGAATGTATAAACATAAATATATATTTTTAGGAAGTCTTTTGTTATAGATACTTCCTTTCTAATATCAGCTTTTAAAATCCTGAAATACAGCTCTGTCACAACTGCCACAGAAAATCCCTCACCAGGGCAGGAGGAAGGCCGCTGCCACACTGGCACCAGCTGCAACTGATACGATGTAGCACACCAAGAGACTACTGTTTACACACACCACCAGGATCATGAAGGGCACCGCCCACTAAAACACAAACACACAGACCATTAATCATGACTGCCAGTACACCTCTCTCACTACTGTAACACAAGCATCAGAAACTCACTGTTATGCCAATGTATACAGCTGTCTTTTTCCCAAACCGGCAGAGGAACCACTGCCACATGGGAATAGTAAGAGTGGCAGACAGCTGGGAAGACAAATCACACAAACATGTATTTATGTCTGATCACTACAAAACCTCATTAGCTTATTATACAACACCAAGATAATCGTGCAAACACTGCTGAAGTTATAAACCCTCTTTTTGCATGTCTTTTGTCACTATGGAGGCTGCTAACCTCATCCAAACTGCTGAGTGCTGTTATAACATCAAAACCAAACAATTCAGAGGTACACAAAAACGTATTCAAGCAGTCAGTTGAAAACACTCTCACCATGATTAACAGTAAGACGTTCTGAAAATCCTCTCTGAATCCCAGTGTGTACTTGATGAACACAGCAAAATTTCCCTCCATCAGCTGCGAAAGGAAAACAGACAGATGAAATGAGATTCCATCAAGTGACTGATGATTATTGTCCACACAGTGTCTTCATTTCAAACCCAACTTCAATCTCAAAACAATTCTGAACTTCACTTTTGATCGCAAACCTGTCCTAATGCTGACTATGATTCTAAACCTAATCTCTTGCATGGCAGCCTCTCTCTCTCTCTCTGTGGCTCTCTTTGTTTTAACACACATAGCTCATCTCTGTAATGTAGAGCTGTGCGGTGGTCAGTTCCAGAAACTTGCTCTCTCATACATATCACAGATGTTTGTCACCTGAGAAACTGTTTAGTCAAAACACCATTTTTGCATCTTTTGTAAATGATATGGAATTAGATATCTATCATCATAAAACAGGAATAAAAATAAGTACAAGAGTGACATGTTTAAGGTGCACTTCTAAAGTGTTGTTCTTACCATGAAGGCCAGAGAAGTGAAGAGGAAGGCCACCACCAGTTTCACATACGGCCCATGACCCATCACCAACCGCAAAGACTTCTGAAATGACACATGCTTCTGTGCTTTTAAACCACTCTGATCTGAAAAATACAACCATAAAAAAACATTAAATGCATCAAAATACACATTTAGTGTTGATACACCAAGTTTCATGGTGAAATGTAAACAGCCTACAATTAGACCAGGGTTTCCCAAACTTGGGATCGCGAACCCATGGGGCTTCATTAGAGAACTCCAGGGAGTTCATAAGTTACAGAAGAGGTTATTTTATTATTTTAAAAATGTATACTTTTATGTTAATTTATAAGATATTATTAATATTTATATTTATGTTTTTAAATGATGAAAATGTAAAATTATAAAAATGTTAAAATCAAAACAATCAGCAATCAAAAATAAAACACCACAAATATGAAATATTTAAATTTATTTACCTGCATAGGTAAATAAGGTTCAATTTGTTATGAGTAATTAATGCATTTGGTCTCATCAACTAACTCAGAACACATAGAAATAATATTATATTATATTAATCTAGGTTTGGAATTAATTTAGAAATATACTACTATTGTTTATTATTAATCCAAGTTCATTCATGCATTTAATTAATTTATCCATCAATCCACATTCATGTTTGTGTGTGTGTGTGTATGAGGGAGTGTATATGTACACACACACACACACACACACACACACACACACACACACACATACACACACACACACACACACACACAAATTATTACCATTATATCACTGTTACTTAAAATCTGTAACATGTTTTCTCTTAGCATATTTTGATGGTTTTGTATTCAATATTTTATACTGACTCAGCATGAATAATGTGAATGTGTACAGTATGTAAAGGGAAGTAACTCACTGTCCTGCTCTCTCACTCCAAAAAACAGCACAACAGCACACAAAACATAGATCAAACTTATGACTGCAGATGCAATCATATACGCACGCCTCTGTGAAAGAGAGAGAGAGAGAGAGATGATAAAGCAGGTGCTAGAGGTAGATGTGTTATGAAATGTCCTCTGCTGTGTAATGACCATGGCCCCCTCACCTCATTAAATAATTTGTTGTCCAGTAAGATCTGAGAGTTATTAATATGCATAGAGTGACTAGATGTGTTGGTCTGGGATGTGCTGTTAATGCAAGGTGTGTTGGCCATGCCTACAATCTGCCCCTGAATGGCAGTGCCTATTACTGTACCCAACACCTCTACAGTCATACCTGAAAGAGAGAGAGAAGAGAAAAGACATCACTAAAACAGTCAAACTGGTTATGCTGGGAAGGACAGGTGTCATACATAATACAATATGATTGATATGAGGATTTGTGTTTTTTTTTTTTTCTTAAAGAAATTAGAACTTTTATTCAGCAAGGATGTATTAAATTGATCAACAGTGACAGTAAAGACATTTAAATTGTTACAAAATAATTTTATTTCAAATAAATGCTGTTCTTTTGAACTTTCTGTGCATCACAGAATCCTGAAAATAATGTTTAATGGTTTCCACAAAAAAAGAAAAGAAAAGAAATTAGCAGCACAACTTTTTTCAGCATTGATAATAATAAGAAATGTTTCTTGATGTCACAGTTATAATGTGTTTGTTGCATGTATAATGTAGCTGATTGCAACCGTAAGGCGTTAAAATGTGTGTAAATGCTCTTACGGTACGCTGTGGCTGAATCTCGTTCCTTCAGCTCAGTGCTGATGAACATGGTCAGAGCTGAGTAAGGCACATGAAAGCACTACACACACAAACACACAGAGTAACTCATGGCTGGCTCACAACAAAATGCATAAATATGCAAATTAATGCAATTATCATGCACTACCAGTCAAAAGTTTGGACACACCTTCTCATTCTTTATTATATAATAAACACAAATGGAAGTGTGAATATGTAATTTAAATCAAACTTGTATGCCGGATGGATCCTATGTATGCTCTCCTACTCATTCATTAAAAAAAAAAAATATGACTGTACTAAAAATACATTTGCGTAGTTTAAATATTAACTTTAGTGTTAAAATATTAGTTAAAAAAGACATTCATATATAATTTTAAGCATTTAAGCATCAATGTTTAGATTAACACTTTTTTATAGTGTCCAGATGTTTGACAAGTAGTTGAAATACATGTAAATAAATATAATGTTGAACAGAAAACAGAATAATAATAATAATGTTGCATTTAACTCATCAAAAACTACAAGAATGTGTACTAACTGTCTGGAGAGTTTGGAAGAGACAGTAGAAGAGCAGATACCACCAGATCTTTCCCTGCTCTACAGGTGGAACTACCCATATCAGGAAATAACACAACACAGCTGGTGTGGTGGAGATCAGAATCCTGCAGAGAGAAAGCAGTCATCATCATCTAATTGTACTAAGGCTTGTTACAGTTGTTGGGCTTTAGGGGAAGAGCCGGGAAAAAACTGATTGGTTAAGAACTGATGTAAAACACCCAAACAGGATCTCCGTTCATTTGATGTTTGAGGGTGAATACGGTCACTTCTGTATTAACTCATTCTGTAATTAACTCATGCGAATCACATCTCTGTGAGGTTCACTGATCTTTCCCCTATGGCTCTAAACAAAAGTCAGCTAGAGTTTGGCAGGCCGTGAAAATGATTTCTAATCACACCACCTCATTCCAAAATTCCTCGCACTAGTCCAATCAGAGAGTCTACTAGGAAAACAGTTGTAGCAAATTTAAGCTCAAAAGGGAAATGTATATAAATAATTACAATTAATTATGTTTACAAAATTTATTAAAGGCTCTTAGAACACTAATATGTTGCATAGGTACACTGTAAAAAATGGCTGTGAAATCTACAGTTATTTACTGTCGATTTCACAGTAACATTACTGTATAAGATTTTTACAGTAAAATATTGTAAAGTTTACAGTAAGACTGTAAAAATCACAGTAGTCCAAGCATTACAGTTGAAATCACAGTAGTCAATGCATTACTGTAAAAAAATCACAATTTAGCCACTATAGTACTGTAAATAGTAAAGTAAACTACTGTAATTTTCCTTTTTTTTATCATATCTTTCTTTGTACCCCTTTCACATGGACGGCTCCAGATTATTGTTGTTCATAATTCATCACTGGAATATGATGTAAATACTCGATGGTGAGCTTTAAGTAAAAGTGTAATATTAATCAATTAAAATGTGTCATGTAACTTGTACTCTGATGCACCTGCTGCAGGTTTCTATTCCATACAATATATATTTTTTAAAGAATTCACATAAGATTCCAAGAATATTTTTTGTTTGTTTGTTTGTTTGTTTTGTGACTGTAAATGGGTGTTTGGGTGTAAATGGGTGTTAACAGGGCAATAAAATATTTGATAAGCCTTATCTTAAACTTCTCCAAAGTCTCCGCTGACATGGTCTAACAATATAGGCTTCATAAACGCATAATTTTTTGAGATATCATCCTCAGATTTGAACTGAAGCATGACCATTGGTTATAAGTTGCAATAGTATATTCACATAATTATGTATATTAATATTTAAATATTGTATACATTTAATAAATATAATCTTAATATTTGTTGTTTTTATTTTTGAGCTTATATATCTCTCAATATTAATAACATCTGATTAATTTTGAGTTTTGAACTTGAGCCAAAACTCTCAAGCTTTGTAAATATATGTTGGTTATGTGTCTATTCAGAATGACTTATGAGCAGCAGCCTTTTTATTTTGGGTAGGCTATGTCATGTGCATTACTTGCCAAAATTGGGGCTGTCTGGTTAACTCATAAATATGTACCATGGGATTTTTATTTTACAAACATCAGTGTTATATATATTTTTTTCTTCGGAAGCAGGCGAGATAAAGGTGCAAGTTTCCAGAGCTGTTTGGCGAAATCAAAGCGCCAGAGTGGGCGGAGTTTACCCAGTCTAGAACGATCTAGAATCTGTGGGGGAAAAAAGCGCGAAAGAGGCAGCAGCACTTGAATTTCTGACTCGTCGTCAGTGACAGACAAGTTCCGTTAATTCTCAAATCTAAGTTTCTTTACACACGGCTTTGTCTTGTATTTATTTTGTTTTCGTCTTTGTGTTGATTTCTTTAACTTTTTGCCTGAGAGGAATTCAGCGACAACGTTTCCGTGAGAGCTCCGACGGAGACGTCTTCGCAGCCGTTAACGTTAAGCTCCGTTAATAACAGACTATTACTCAAATTTACGTTTCTTTATACACGGATTTGTCTTGTGGTTGTAAAGTTATTTATTTTGTTTTCGTCTTTGTGTTGATATCTTTCACTTTTTGCCTGAGAGAAATTCAGCGAAAACGTTTCCGTGAGAGCTCCGACGGAGACGTTTTCACAGGCTTTAACGTTAATGTATTTTTCCCACCCGTGGCCTCTGCCGGAGTTTCCATCTTGGAATCGCGGATCCTTCACAGACTGCTTATCGGGACTTCCAGAAAATCAGTAAGTAACTTTACCATCACTACTTCGAGCAAAAAAAAAAAAAATAAATAAATAAATAAAAAAAGAAAGTTCAGTGCCACACCCTTGTCAGGCTGTGGAAAGCCAACAGCCTGTAGAGAACCTTGCAGATTATTACCCTCTTTCTGTATATAATCAATTTGGTCTTAATCGTGTTGCTCTGCATCATTCTGTGTTTCAGAAGAATGAGTAACTTAATGGACTCCATTGAGAAGGCAATACAGGCCGTGCTACCACAGCTAGATGAAGCAAAGCTTGAAACTTTAGTCAATGAGTTGGTGAAAGTAGGTGTTGAAGGACCAGATGATCTGCAGTTTATTCAAGAAGATGACATCAAACATCTGCTCACACCCATTCAGTGCAGAAAAATTATTCATTCCTTGAAAGGTGAGATTAGTTCTTTTAATTAACATATATTAGTTGATCCGCTACAATTAATAACTAAATAAATCCGCAATCATTCAATCATAATTTTGTAAAAAAAAAAAAAAGTGGTTATATGTGGATGTTAGTGTATACCTGGTCCAAGATTCTGTCCCCTTTGGTCAGGCAGGTGACATGTTGATAGAACTTGAGGAGTACAGATTGAGGTTAGAATTATTGAAATCCCCCACGGCAATAAATGCCCTTCTGGATGTGCAGTTTGCTGTTTGCTAATGGCAGTATATAAAGCCAAATTTGCTTTAAAAAAAAAATAAAAGATGGTATATACGGGAAAAATAAAAACTATATTCTTGCCTCTGCAATGCTGTCTCTGCACTAGATACAGTTATTCCATGCAAAACTACAGACCCACAGCTTTCCAAAGAGCCTAATCACTTGATTATAGGCCCAAGTATGTAAGAACAGTGCAATACAGTACAGAAGGATAGTGGTCGCATTGCAATTGAAAACAGCATTTAAGATATTGCCCATATTCCCCCATCCATGCAGATCACATAGTCATGCATTGCATTTGCTCTTTTTTTAAACACATTGATTTTAATATACACCTGCAATGCGGCTGAAAAAAAGCACATCATCAAAAATATTTCAATGTTAACATGTAAAATAATTTTCTTGTTTGCCATCAGTTGACCTCAAATCACCCATCTAGGCTGATTAGTAATTGAGATGAAGCCATGACAACCATTTTTGAAATGACCCTTTTCCCAAGATCAGATTTAAATACATTTTAGTCTGTTATTTAGTATTTTTTATAGTTTGTTTATTTGAACTGTACCAGAATCCAAAAAAACAAAACAAAAAAACATTTTATATAAATTTTGTTGGTTTAACCCTATATTGACCTACCTATAAGGACTTGACGGCCACCATTTTGATTTTATTTTATTTTTTAAGTTTTAGTTTAAGTACATCTGATACTATTGTAAACCACTAAGAAACCTTTTGTTAGATTTTTTTTTAGGGTCAAACCTTATTTTCACCTGACTATTCTGTGCTTTCACAGTGTGTAATGCAGGTCCTTCAAATCCCCAGCTGAGCCCTTCATCGTCTGAGCCACTGTCAGTTGCCTATTCCAGCACATGCCCCATATCATCTATAAGTCCCATCTCTGCATGGGTGAACAGTTTTGAGGTGCCATGGAACAAAGTGAGGCTGACTCTTAGAAGAGCAGTAGATGCTGGTGAGAGGCCAGCTCCGGATGACCGCAGACACTTGATAAAAGTCACTGTTGATGCGATGAGAGAGCGTTCCTTGAACCCTACTCGCAGAGAGTGTGTGGTAGTGGCTAAAGCTATAACTCAAAAATATCCAAATAGCTTTTTAGACAAAAATGAAGAGGGGGAGCTAATTGGATGTGGGTATTTCAGCATTATAAATCAGCTCAAAACCAGAGTAGAATATTTGAATCGAGGCAACTCTCTTTCCCGTCTGAGGAAGCACAAACGCACCCAGAGAGATGATGAGGATGGTGATGATGACCAGCCAGCAGTAGCTACATGTGCAAGAATCGACAGTTATGGGTGTGTTCGTTGGCAGCCAGCGGACTATCCAGATGGGGAAACATCAGCATCATTAGAGGAAAAGAAGCTTGAGATGATTGATATATTCAGCCGAGAGGGACTAAAGGGTGCTGAGAGAGGAAGGGTAGAAGACCTAATGGCAATCACTTATGCCAAACAGCGGGAATACATCAACGCAAAGCCTTCCCCAAGCATTCTGAATGTGGGTAAAGAGTGGCCATTTCTCTTTTCACAGAAGTTTTTATTGTCACACTTCACCACTCTCACCAATGTTGAACTATACACAAGACTGAATGAAGATATGGACAAAAAGGGTAAAAGACTCCTGGATTTCTTCAGTAGTCAGATTACAAAGTGGAGGAAAGAAGTAAGAGCTGTTCTGAAGGAAGCCATAAAGAAGGACCGAGAAGGATCTGATGGCCTAGCAGCGATGCTTGTGATGTTGGCACACTTCAAAGAGCAAGAGGAGTCAATTTTTCTCATTGCTGATGTAAGTTCCTTAATTATTTAAATCTTTTATTTGGAGTTTTCAACAATTAACTGTCACATTTACCTGTACACAATTGTATCTCATTTCCCTGATTAGAGTGAGAATTGTTAATGCAGGTTGACGAACCTCCAGTTTTTCAAGTAAATACAGGTTTGTGTCAGGTTTATGTTATTGGTGGTTGAGCACTTTTTCCTTGATAGACCTCACCTCACAATATAACCCACTTGGTGCAAGCTTCTATCTCAATTCCTGGGTAAATGCTGGGTAAAGTCACTGTTGTCCACTGTGAGCACGATATTTTAATTAATATTTTAATTAAGAGAAAATTGATGTAGTGTTGTAATTGATAAAGATATTGTGGTACTTAGTTAATTTTTTGTGTAAACCTTTCACAAACCTTCAGAGCAAAAAAAAGGACCATTGCTCATTGCTTCCTTATCAACAAATTTCAAAAAGCTTTTTCTATCCTAGAGATAATATACAGCCTACCTTGTTTCAAGTAACACTTATCTTTGCTGGCATAGGAGACTACCACTCCCGCAGACGCAGAGGCCCAGCTGTCTCTCCCAGTCACTCCAAGGATCATCATGCTCGGTAAGTTTCACATTCAATGTTAACGAATCCTTTGAATGTATAGGGCACAAGCAAAGCAAAGTTTCTGGAAAACACTAGTGAATGTGTGTTGTGTCATTCTCTGCTTCTGCACCAGTCAGTAACAGCACAGTCACTCCAAAACTTAAGTTATGTGGAGTAATCTCGCATCTTTAGTAGCCACCTATAATGTCGTGATTGCTATTTCAGATTGCTTGCTATGCCTGTATCACTCATTGTTTTTCTATCACCAAACCAGTTATTGCTGCTTAAAGGATTAGTTCACCTCAAAATGAAAATTTCCTAATAATTTACTCTCACCCCAATGCCATCCAAGATATCCATGTCTTTCTTTCCTCAGTGGAAGAGAAATTAAGTCTGAGGAAAACATTTCTGGATTTTTCTTTGAATAATGGACTTCAATTGTAACCAACGTTTTGAAGTCCAAATCAATGCAGTTCAATTGTTAGGATTGAGTTGGGAACTAAATCTTCACATCGAAAGGTCGCGCTCCATTTCACCGGCCATCTTTGCGTATTTCCACCGGCGATATCGAGCCCAACCTTTCGACTTGATGTAGTTCCCAGCTCAATCCTAACAATTGTAGTTAAAAAGTATATAAATTATTATTATATTTTTTTAGAAAATGACCAATCATTTCGCTAGATAAGACCCTAATCCTCAGCTGGGATCCTGCACAGCCCGTTGAAGCACTTCAAAGATCTTTGAAACTGCATTGATTTAGACTTCAAAACGTTGGTTACAATTGAAGTCCATTATTTGAAGAAAAATCCAGAAATGTTTTCCTCAGACTTAATTTCTCTTCCACTGAGGAAAGAAAGACATGGATATCTTGGATGGCATTGGGGTGAGTAAATTATTAGGAAATTTTCATTTTGAGGTGAACTAATCCTTTAAAGGGTTAGTTCAGCCAGAAATAAAAATTATGTCATTAATGACTCACCCTCATGTCGTTCCAAACCCGTAAGATCTCTTCGGAGCACAGTTTAAGATATTTTAGGTTTAGTCCGAGAGCTTTCTGACCCTCCATTGAAGCTGTGTGTACGGTATACTGTCCATGTCCAGAAAGGTAATAAAAACACATCAAAGTAGTCCATGTGACATCAGAGGGTAAGTTAGAATTTGTTGAAGCATCGAATATACATTTTGCTCCAAAAATTACGACTTTATTCAGCATTTTCTTCTCTTCCGGGTCTGTTGTGAGCGCATTCACAACACTGCAGTGACGCCCCTGACATACAATGCTGCTGACGTGTTTTCTTTGTTATTGGTTGCACCAGAAAACACGTCAGCAGCGTCGTACGTCAACCGTCGCGTTCACAACAGACACGGAAGAGAAGACAATCCTGAATAAAGTCGTAATTTTTTTTATTTTTGGAGCAGAATGTATTTTCGATGTTTCAATAAATTCTAACGGACCCTCTGATGTCACATGGACTACTTTGATGATGTTTTTATTACCTTTCTGGACATGGACAGTAGACACACAGCGTCAATGGAGGGACTGAGAGCTCTCGGACTAAATCTAAAATATCTTAAACTGTGTTCCGAAGATAAAAGGAGGTCTTATGGGTTTGGAACGACATGAGGGTGAGTCATTAATGACATAATTTTCATTTTTGGCTGAACTAACCCTTTAATGCACTGCTTCGAAGATATGTATGCTCCCTGCCCTGTTTTTACAATAATTTATGTGGAGAAAATCTTTTATAGAATGTATTGCTATGAAATATAATTTTTGTGATGACTCTTGTCTTTACTAAGGAGAGACAATACTGACTGCAAAAAAATGGATGCTGTCGATCGAGGGGAAGGTCGTAATCCCACCTGGTGCTCACATGGCAGACTTCACCACTGCCTTGGCCGCTCTCTTCGCCTGTTACTATGTATTCAACCTAGAGTATCAGGTGGAAGCCAGCACAACACTGGAGTTTGTTCAGAGGTAGTTTGAACAATAGTTTAATAGTTTGATTGCAGTGTAAAAGCAAATTGACAATTGAAAAGCTGTTCAAAATCATCTTCTCCCTTTAAAATTAGGGCTGTGAACTGACACTGGTCTCACGGTTCGGTTCGATTACGATTATCATGTCATCGATTGTCATCGATTCAGTTCAATTCGATATCACAATGCATCGCGATGCACCGCATTCTCAATTTGACATTTTTCTTCAAAAGTGATGTGTGCGCACGTGTGTGTGCTGGCCTGTTCAAACAGTGACATTCCAGTTGGGAGTAAAGCTTGTTTATGCCATTAAGAAAAGAAAAATCTGTCATATAAATTGTTTTAAAGAAATATTCATTTAAAAGCAGCGTTTATTAATCGGTGTATTATGTTACCATTAAAGATGCACGCATCAACCGTCGCTGAGTCCGCTGTTGAAGGTTACGATCATCCATTTATAATCACGCATAACAACACAGAATAATAGTAATTTGAACATCGGGTCAGACTCTGCCAGGCGTTAACAGCTCGGGGTGAAAACGGCTAACGTGGTTTATCAAGTTAGTGGTATTACCTCCTGCATATTCTATTTGTGCGTGGCATGAGCGCACACAGTGCGTCTTCTGCAGGATGTGCTTACCAGGTTGTTCATAAAAGCTGAAATGTGCCCAGATGTAGGCTTTAAAAGTAGTTGGAGCATCTTTAATTACTCGCACTCGCGTCTCGCCTCCCTCTGCCATTGTATGCTACCGCGACAAATGACGTCAGAAAAGTGTCAGTACATTATAATCGATTATGGTCTATTACTGAGCCGATACCGTATCGTCCTCATCTGCATCGTAGAAACGATAAATTTTGACACCCCTATTTAAAATGTTATGGAATTGGGCTGGGCGATATGGCTGAAAACTGTATCACAATATAAGTGTTTCATATTGGTCGATATCGATAATTATTGATATTTTTATGACCTATTTAAAATAAGGAACAGGAGAAAAATATATTACATTTAAAAAAAATTATTTTAAAGTTAAAGGAATAGTTCACCTCAAAATGAAAATTTCTTTCTTTCTTCAGTGGAAAAGAAATTAAGTTTTTTGAGGAAACAATAGCAACCAACTGAGTTATTTGCCATTGAAGTCCATTATATGAAAAAAAAAATCCTGAAATGTTTTCCTCAAAAAACTTATTTTCTATTGAAGAAAGAAAGACGTGGATATCTTGGATGGCATTGGGGTGAGTAAATGATTAGGAAATTTTCATTTTGGGTTGAACTAATCCTTTTACCTTCCCCTGATTCATAGGTGTGATTGGCAAAGGACAAAAAAGCAGGAAAATATAATGCGCACCTATCATGACGCAGTGACAGCACGTGTGATTATTCCAGTAGTTAGGACATCGCACAAGATTTGTGTTAACACAGAACACATTTCATCACTGGATAGTGTTTGTCGTTTATTTAAAGTGTGGTTTATGTCAGCTGAATGTGCTGAATGCTTTTCAGAGAAGATGAGGCAACGTTATTTTAGTACAATTCACACCCAGCGATAATTCAGGGAAAAAAATCTCCGAATGCTTCACGTGAAACTTCGGTCTTCCGACCTATCATTGTGTCAGTTCTCAATTGATTTTGATGGTAATATCAATTTTAATTGATATGCGCGAAGGGAGAAATAGCAAGACAGTTTGAAGACTGTGAGAGTGTGCGCGCGATGCCGGAGGAGGGGCTCTCTTTCTCTCTCTGCTCGTTCTCTCAGTAACATGCGCTTGCCTGTCAGAATTGGCGCAGCAGTCAGTCATCTTATCTACATCACTCACCGATCAAACAAGGCTTTCCACTTATCACTCCACGCCGGTTCTGTTATTGAAGAATCCAACACGAGACAACGATATGGTGCAACTAAACTGTTACATGATTGGCTGGTAGTGTGTTACTCCCTATGTTGCTAGGTTACCAGAGAGTGAGTGCCTTTGTTCATGCAAAGAAAAAAACAAAATCGAACGTTTTATCGAGCGCATTTTTTATTGATATTGATTACATGTCTATCGCGATACATATTGTTAATGTTTTATGGCCCAGCCCTATTATGTAAAGTATCTGAGTATCTAAATAGTGTAGGTTGAAGCCTCCTAACAACTTGAATGCTTTAGGAGGACTGTTGGGCATGTACACACTATATTTTTTACATAAAACCTTTTGGGAATAATTAAGCTCCTAATTCTTCATTTTTTTTCAGGCCATCTGATGTTGAGAATATATCTTCTGGTTGAAGAATTGTAGCTTGTTCAGGAGGTTCTTTGTTGTTTTCCACGTCTCAGATCTTTAAAGGAGTATGGTGTTAATGCTTGAGTCGAATAGCCGTAGTTTGGTCTTGAGTGTCAAATGCAGCTCTTGCCTTGCCCATTCTTGTGGTTAACCATCAAGCTGGCCAGTGTCTTTCTGTTTGCACTTTGGTCGTTGTGCTAATATGGAGACCTGTCTCAGCTGACTTCTGTTCTACCCCTCTCAGTTTCTCTTACATTTGTTGGTGTTTTTGGGACAGTGATGTGATATAATCTGCAAAGTCTAGGTCATCCAGTTGTGTAAATGGGGTCCATTGGATCCCATTGCGCCTGTTGTCAGTGGCTTGCCGCATGACCTAGTCGGCCGCATGATGTAGTCAACCTTCGAAGAGGAATGGTAATCAAGAAAGTAGACAGCCTTGACTAACTCCTGTTGAGATGTGAAATGCCTCTGTCAGCTGGCCTTTATGTATGATTCTACATTGCTCACTGCACTTACAGTTATTCATTAATGTGCGCATATTGTCCCATCGCCTAATTCCTATACTCATGTTCATAGGTTTTTAGTCAGGATTAATCCTGACTCCAACAAGTGCACTGCCAAGGAGCAGATGAGCAAGACGACTGGGAGAGTGGTGAAGCGGAAGACTTCATACATGAACCCCCATGTCATCTCCTTCATCAGGGACTTCACGGAGTTCTATTTGCTAACTGACTAGATACAGGTGAGGTTCTGATAATAGCTTTAATAATAATTATAATACAATTAATAATATAGGTATCTGTGGGTTTAATATAATTAATCATAATTTGATAATAATAATAATAATTATTAGGAATGCACCAATACTGGTATCGATATCGGGCCGATACTAAGCTCAATGTTCTCGTACTCGTAAAAATGATTTTTTTTTACTCCGATACCAACAACCGATACCAGGCGTGTAAATAGTGTTTGTGTTTAGAAAAAGAAACACTGACAACAGAGGGTATAATGGGGATAAAAAAGGCAGTATATGAAGTAAATCTATCTTACTAGTGAAATATTAAAAGAAATATAGTAACACACATTGCTTTGGTGCGCCAGCTGATAAGAGAAAAACGTGCTGTGGCTTGAGCGTGCAGCGGGACAGACGCGTGAGCTAGTCGAGCGCATCCATTTATCCAAACGTCATTGGAAAGTTTGTAGTTCAGTCAGATGTAAATGGCAAAGAAAGTCAAACAAGACAATGTAGCTTATCAACGTTAACTGACGAGAGAGAGAGACTTGTTGATTGCTCTTGATTGACTAAATCATATATGTAAGTAAAACATAAACTGTTACCTTATTTATTAGGGCTGGGTAAAAAAATATGGATTTTTATTTTATTTTAATTGATTCTCATTTTTGCAAAACTGATACTGATTCTTAAACATTTTCATCGAGACATCAGTAGCTATATTACTAATATCAGTGATACGCGCCTTCATTCATAAAATATTCCATTAACATATAGGGCTGGGTAGGGGTGGGTACCGAAAGCTGGTATTAAACGGGCCCCGGGGCTGAATTTTGAAAGACCGCTGTATCGATAAGCTCGGACGTTATCGGTTCTGCTGTCGGTACTTGGAAAAATACACGTAATGTTATTATTGCTATAAAGACGTTTTATTTCGCCAACCTTTTCTATATACCATAATATTAAACCGTTTGTCTGTGATGCATTTTTGCTATTCGCAGTCCGAGAGAGAGAGATCTCCACAGTGCGCACATGACAGCCCTAATGAGTGACGTTGGAGGACAGAACTAAACATTCAAACATAGCCTGGTTACACTTCAGATTTTTGATTACTCTGATTTTATTTTAGATTTTGGCTTCCAAAGATTATAATAATAATAATATATTTGAGGTAAAACGATTAAAAACTATAGCTGCATTCTGTATAGCGCAACTTAATTCCCTTTGCAGCAGTAGGCTACGCTCTCATTTTTCCCTACAACTTAAACGTAACGACAGAATCAGATTCAGCATTCAGTGATTGTTGTAAAATGCAGTCTAGCTACTGTTGCTAAATTGCGGGACGCTTTTAATAATAAAAAGAGCTATTAATAGCACAAAAATATGCTCATGAGATGCTGTTCCCAAGGCGGCGCACGCAACGAGATGAGCAAATTATACTTTCAGTTTCATGTGCACGTCTAAACTAGCAAATGTACACAAAAATATGTCTAAAATGGACATAGGTATGGAAATAGTTGTCAGAAAATATAGCGCATCAGTCACCTATTAGATCTGCACTCGGTCTTAAAGGGTCAGTGTCTAATAAACATGCTGACGATTGCACCATTACTGTGAATTAAACAAAAAAAAGGCTTAAATGAATAACTTCAGCTTTAATAAGCATTAATCTATCTATGATAAACTATGCAGCGTTATTTTACATTTGATTGCTTTACTAGAATTCTGTTTAGACCATACCTGAACAGTAGTAGACCTTCCTGAAATTAAAGCACTGTGTAGGCCTATATAATGTGTATCTTTGTTAATTGTTTATCTTTTGTTATATATATGTATATATATATATATATATATATATATATATATATATATATCAAAGAGTACCGACAAGAATACCGTTAAAGTATCGGATCGATCGATCGAAGCCGTATCGGTAAGAGTAGTAATACCATTAAAACCTTAATGATTCAGATGTTCAATTCGATTTCGATTCGCAAGCTTTCGATTCTTGATTTTAAATTAATAATAAGAAATTAAGAGCCACAAACCTGTATATTAAACTCTTTTTACTTTAGGTACACTTGGGTACATTAAAACAGAACCCAACTCTATATTTCAAATGAATAGAGAGGATTTTTATGCAAGTCAGAACAGTCACTTGCCTTGATCTAACATCATTTACATACATAAAATCTCACAGCATTAGCTGTAACATGGAGGCTGCAAGCCTATGAACAGTGTAGGAAAACTAATACCGGCTTTTGGGTGATAGATAAATATCAGGGCCTGAATTTCTGTGATATTTTTTTTTAGAATCTGTGTGGATTAATATACTCAACCTACAGGCTAAAGTGAAGCAGTGTTTGCAGGAATTTACCGCATTATAAGTGGGAGACCAACGGGAATGATTAAAATGATGCGCATAATACCACGCCGAAATTAGAGCCCTGAATATGGAAAAAAATCGATTCGTGGTCCCTAATAATCGATTTTGAATCGACCACATTTTAAAAAACGATTAATCGATAATCAAAATTTTTTGCCCAGCCCTATTAACATAAAGCCATAAAACTTGAAAATCAGTGTTTCCCACTTATAGACTAATTCGTGGTGGTGTGCCACAGAATCAACAACGGCTGCCTGCCACATTGCGTTTCATTATTCATTAAAAAAAAAAAAAAAATAGTGTTGAAAGAAAATGATTAACTCACCCTCCATTTCTCTCAGCCGCCAAAACGAATTTTTGTCCCGCCAAAGCCATTTGAATGGTGTGATGTAGATGACTGCTGCACTTGTGACAGGGCGCATGTTACTGATAGAACGAGCAGAGAGCCCTGGCCGCGCACGCACTCTCACAGTCGTCAAACTGTCTTGCTCTCTCTCGCTCCCTCAGGCATGTTCCTGTGGCTCAGTGTTGTAGAGCATTGCATTAGCAGTGCAAAAGGTTATGGGTTCAATTCCCAGGGGAACACATGTTAGGAAATAAATGTTAGCCTGAATGCACTGCAAGTCGCTTTGGATAAAAGCGTCTGCTAAATGCATAAATGTAAATCTAAATATTAATCAAAATCAATTGAGAATTGACATGATGGTAAAAGATCGGAAGACCGAAGTTCATGTCGAGCATTCAGAGATTTTGTTTCCCCTGAATTACCGCTGGGTGTGAATTGTGCTAAATAAAACGTTGCCTTATGTACTCTGAAAATTGTTCCGCATCAGCTGAAATAAAAACACTTTCAATAAACAAACAAAAAACTATCCAGTGATGAAATGTTGACAAAAATCTTGTGCAATGTCCTAAACTCCCGGGATAAAACGCGTGCCATAGTCCGCTACTGACACGTCTGATTCTCGAACTAATGACTCTTTTGAACCGATTACATTTAATGAATGGTTAAAACAACTGTCCAACACTGAACTTGCAAGTCGTCTGAATCGGTGTATAACAAATTGGTAACACTTTACAATATGGTTCCATTTATTAAACTTGTTAACTACATTAGTTAACATTAACTAATAATAAACTGCACTTCTACAGCATTTATAAATCTTTCTAAATGTTCATTTCACTATTTACTAGTAGCCTACATTATTAAAATAAAAAGTTGTATTTGTTAAAAGAGCACTCTACTTTTTTTGGAAATAGGCTCATTTTACAACTCCCCCAGAGTTAAACAGTTGAGTTTTACCATTTTCGAAACCATTCAGCTGATCTAATGTGTTTTCTTCTTTAATTTCAGGGCTCCAACTAGGATTCTAGGTCTCCAAGGTCAGGGCATGCAAGAGGCCATAGTGGCAGGGGAAGTTTATTTTCCTTTCTGTTTTAAATGTTGATGCAAATGTTAAATATTTAATTTTTTTTAATGTTCAATATTTTATTTTATTTCAGTATTGCCATAGTGTTATTTATTACTCTTTAGAATGTGGTAATAATCAGTTATTTGCACAGCTTCAAAGTAGTTAAATTTTTTGACCATGTTGTATCAATTTGCGTTATTGTTCTGCCATAGCAACCAGTCATGTGGAACTAGTGAATGAACTAGTAACAGTTTGCTCTGTAACTTTACAAAACTTGTAATGAAATAGCCTCGTTTTGTAAAATTTTCTTAAGTCAGTAATTAAATTTAGCAACAGTAGAATACGCAGATAATAGACTTCACGCCATTAAAAATTACAAACACAGAATGTTCGTTAACTTTGGATGGCATAATGGCATGTTGTCCAATGTCAATTATCCCTTTATGTTGTACCTGTTTTGTCATTCCTGTTCACCAAATGTTTTTAAATAAACAACTGTTAACAATTTTCTTATTGTCTGCAGTTGATTGCAGGGTTTTAGAATATGGGTGATTCTTTTAATGATGGCTAATATTAAATCACAGTGATACAGTATTTAAATTGTACAGTGGGAAACTGAATTTACAGTGATTAACTGTTATCTACTGCTTATAGTACTGTATTGCATACAATACATAAAAACAGTGCTTACCTGTTTTTTTGTATGTAAATACAACTAAAATCAGTGTTTCATTGTTTTTTTTGTATTTTACAGTGAATACACAAACTACTGTAAATGGAAGTACAGTACCCTTACTGTAAAACGTATTCACAGTAACTTACTGGCAACAATTAGCCAGTAAGTTACTGTAAATACAACTAAAATCACAGTATTTAATTGTTTTTGATTTCACAGTGTATACATAAAATACTGTAAATGGAAGTACAGTACCCTTACTGTAAAACATATTTACAGTAACTTACTGGCAACAATTAGCCAGTAAGTTACTGTAAATACAACTAAAATCACAGTATTTAATTGTTTTTGATTTCACAGTGTATACATAAAATACTGTAAATAGAATTACAGTACCCTTACTGTAAAACGTATTCACAGTAACTTACTGGCTAATTGTTGCCAGTAAGTTACTGTAAATTTTACGGTACATTTTTTACAGTGTACAAACATACAATATACACTCTCGTTAAGATCATCAGAAGATGAATTCATAGATAAAAAACATGGTAAGACTACATATAGGTAAGATTACATAAACGAGTGCTTCTATCATAAGCATTCCTAAAACAGTTAAATTCAACAGACAATATACAAAAGCAGCAATAATAATACACACATTGACCTGAAGGATATTCATTTAAAGAGAGGTTTTCTTATGAACTTATTAGAGAAGAGTCACTTTGGGCATTATGTGTCTGTTTTTGAGATTACTTTAAGAATTGCTTTGCCACATTCCTGGGAGCAGCTATCAAATAGTGTGCCTGTTCTGTCTTTTTTTTTTGAGGTGATTGTTGCATTTCGGGAGAAGGGTCCATAGACCCTTTGGTTAGATGAGGGGGCGTTATATATTATTTGTTAAATATAACTAATAGTTATGTGTCTGATTGGTCCAAATGCTACACAATGATGATCAATAGGAGACGCTTTGAAATCAATGGATCAGACTGACAGCAGTGTTTACACCGGGATAGAAAAACCTCTTACAATAAGCTGATCTTTCTTTTCTGCAGAATTAGTGTTGGCCACACTGCATTTTGGGATGCAGTAATTTTTCCTGCTGTGTGTTCCAATTGTATAAAGATATTTTTGGAAATGTAATGGGTTTCATAAATACATCTCAATATGTGTAGTATGAGTTGTAAACAAATGACTATCAGAAGCAAATTCCTTTAAAGGGATAGTTCACCCAAAAATGTTAATTCTGTCATAAATTACTCACCCTAATGTCGTTCCAAACCCTTAAGACAGTTAGTCTTTGGAATAAAAATTAAGATGTTTTTGATGAAAACCAAAACACAACTACCACATTCAAGGCCCAGAAAGATAGAGAAGACATTGTTAAAATATATGGTTCAGCCTTTATTTTTATGAAGCTACAACAATAGTTTTGGTGTGCAAGAAAATATAAAATAACTACTTAAATTGTTAGTTCACTGTGGCGAGGGGGGCGTGGTTTAGCGGAATCCGCAACGGGAGAGAGACGGAGGGAGCAGAGCGAGGCATAAGTAGGTCAAATGCAATTAACGAACACGTGTGTTTGATTGCAGTAATTGGCGTGGAGAGACCGGATATAAGCCGAGTCACCGCAGAGAGAAGGAGAGAGAGACACGCTGGGACCTCGTTCTGCACTAGGGAAGCTACAACAGTGCTTTAAAGTTATTGAAGTTATTGACCGTGTTTAAGCAATCGTTTGCTGTCTACGCCCAGAGGGCATCGTGTTTTTCTTATTTTGTATTACTGAATAAACGAGTGTCCCAGCAACAAGCCGACCCCTGCCTTCTTCCTTCCTATTGAGACTGTGTTGAACCTTGTTACAGTGGTGCCGAAACCCGGGAAGGAAGAAGAGCATCGCCGCCATGCAATCTCCGTCAGGTACGCCATTTGCGGACATCATCCAGTCGCTCGCCGGTCTTCATCAGGAACAACATCAACACATGCTGGCGATCAAGGAGGAGCAGGACAAACGCTTTGAGGCGCTCCTCCGGGCCCAGCATGAAGACCGCGAGCTATTCCGGAGCTGGGTAGACCGGGAGGCCCGGGCCACCCCTTCGTTTAAAGACCAGACATCTCCTCTGCCGCTCAACAAGATGGGGCCTCAGGATGACCCGGAGGCCTTCCTGGACCTGTTTGAAAAATCGGCAGAGGCTCGAGGGTGGCCCCCTGCGGACTGGCCCCTGCGGCTCATTCCCCTGCTGTCCGGGGAAGCGCAGGTGGCCGCTCACCAACTGCCAGTCCAAAACCTCCTGGCCTACCAGGACCTCAAGCGTGCCATCCTCCAGCGGGTCGGTCGGACTCCGGAGCAACATCGCCAGAGGTTCAGGACTCTAACCCTGGAAGAGTCTGGCCGGCCCTTCGTGATGGCACAGCAGCTCCGGGATTCCTGCCGCAAGTGGTTGATGGCCGACAGTAGCGACGTCGAGGACGTGATCGATCGTGTGGTACTGGAGCAGTTCGTGGCCAAGCTGCCAAGGAAGACAGCGCAGTGGGTCCAGTGCCACCGCCCGACGTTGCTGAACCAGGCCATCCAGCTGGCGGAAGACCAAATGGTGGCGTGTCCAGGGGTCGGCGACCCCTTACCATCTGCTTCTCTCTCTCCTTCTCTCTCCTCCCCTCCCCTCTCTCTCCCTAAATCTGTCCCTCTCCCCAGGTCCCGTGGGGGGCTTCCGTCGAAGCTAGCCCCGAGGTGGAGGACGAATTACAGGGCTGAGTCACCAGCAGGTCCCAGGGCTCCTCCCAGGGGTGGGACCTCGCCCATGGGATCCGTTCCCCAGGCCCCGGCCTCTCCGCTCTCTCCTCGCCAATCGCTTGACCTACTTCCTGCCGCCAGGGTGGCGGTAAAGTCTGGGCCGGCCTGTTGGCGTTGCGGGGACCCAGGGCATTTTATCGATAGGTGTCCGGTGATGGAAGTGGGGACGTTGATCCGGGTCCCCGACGCGCCAAAGGCTGCCCTCGATCAGGCTGGCTTATACCAAATACCAGTGAGTATCAGGGGGGGTACATATCAGGCTTTGGTGGATTCGGGATGTAACCAATCCTCCATCCATCAAAGCCTGATTCATCCGAAGGCATTGGATAATAGCCGCATGGTTAGGGTTCGGTGTGTACACGGGGAAGTGGTGAATTACCCTATTTTGCCTGTGGATATTAAATTTAGGGGAGGAAAACATAGAGTAGAGGTGGCCGTTAATCCGCACCTCAGGCATCCGATAATTTTGGGTACGAATTGGCCCGCGTTTAATGAATTATTGGGGTATTTATGTTCGGATGGCTCTTGGGGGAAACAAGGGAGGGATGGAGTAGCGGTTGCGCAGGTGGGAGAGGCTGAACCGGAACCACCGGAACCTGTTGCAGGGGAACCGAGTGCTCCCGAGTGGAACATCCTCCCGGAGCACGATGATTTTCCCCTGGAACAGTCCCGCGATGAGACGCTAAAAAATGCTTTTGACCAGGTTCGCTCGATCGACGGACAGCTTCTCCTCCCTGACCAACCGCTCTCTTATCCTTACTTTTCAATTTTAAAAGATAGGTTGTATCGGGTGACCCAAGACGCCCAGACAAAGCAAGATACAACCCAGTTGTTGATACCTAAAAGCCGCCGGGAAATGCTTTTCCAGGCGGCTCATTGTAATCCAATGGCCAGGCATTTAGGGCAAGCGGCTACACTAAACCGTCTCATGGCCCGCTTCTTCTGGCCGGGCATTCACGAGAATGTGCGCAGATGGTGCGCGGCTTGTCGTGAATGTCAGCTGGTGAATCCACCGGCCACCCCAAAAGCACCATTGTGCCCCCTTCCATTAATGCAGGTCCCCTTCGAACGAATTGGCATGGACCTCATCGGGCCATTAGAGCGGTCAGCACGAGGACACCGCTTTGCATTAGTTCTGGTGGACTATGCAACGCGATATCCTGAGGCAGTGCCTCTCCGCTCTATTTCCGCGAAGAGTGTGGCGAGTGCACTGTTTCAATTAATCTCCCGGGTGGGGATCCCAAAGGAGATCCTCACCGATCAGGGCACGGCGTTTATGTCACGTACTATTCGCGAGCTTTATGAATTATTGGGCATTAGATCGATTCGAACAAGCGTCTATCACCCACAAACAGACGGGCTGGTCGAGCGATTTAATCGCACATTAAAATCCATGATTCGTAAGTTCGTTCAGGAAGACGCCAAAAATTGGGATAGGTGGCTAGAACCCCTCTTGTTCGCTGTACGGGAGGTCCCGCAAGCCTCCACGGGGTTTTCCCCCTTCGAGCTTCTTTATGGGCGCCAGCCCCGCGGGGTCCTTGACGTCCTTAAAGAAACTTGGGAGGACGGACCTTCTGCTAGTAAAAACGAAATTCAATATGTCATGGACCTGAGAACAAAACTCCACACGTTGGGGCGGCTATCCATGGAGAATTTGTTGCAGGCTCAAGACAAACAGAGTCGGTTGTACAACAGGGGGGCTAGGCTACGTCAATTTGCACCGGGAGATAAAGTGCTTGTATTACTCCCTACCTCTAGTTCAAAGTTACTCGCGAAGTGGCAAGGACCCTTTGAGGTCACACGGCGGGTTGGGGATCTTAACTATGAGGTAGCTCGAACGGATAGGGGCGGGGCACATCAAATATACCACCTCAACCTATTAAAAAAATGGTCTGAGGCGGAATCAGTGTTGCTGGCGACGGTAGTGAGTGGGGAGGAGGATCTCGGTCCAGAAGCGAGTTCAAAATCCCAATCTCTCGCTCTGGCCCCTGGAGGAGACCACCTCTCACCATCGCAGCTCACTGATATCAAGTCCATTCAAGCAGCCTTTGCTGATGTGTTCTCGCCCCTGCCTGGTCGAACGGATCTCATTCAGCACCATGTTGAGACCGAGCCGGGCGTGGTAGTTCGCAGCCGGCCGTATAGATTACCTGAACATAAAAAAAAGGTGGTTCAAGGGGAGTTAGAGGCAATGCTAGAGATGGGAGTAATAGAAGAATCCAACAGTGACTGGGCGAGCCCGATCGTCTTAGTACCTAAAACAGACGGCTCCGTGCGGTTCTGTGTGGATTATAGAAAGGTGAATGCTGTGTCAAAATTTGACACATATCCAATGCCCCGGGTGGACGAATTGCTTGATCGGCTAGGCTCGGCTCGCTTTTACTCGACGCTGGACTTAACTAAAGGTTATTGGCAGATCCCCTTGTCTCCTATGACCAAAGAAAAAACAGCTTTCACCACGCCGTTCGGGTTACACCAATTTGTCACTCTTCCGTTCGGGCTATTCGGGGCTCCAGCCACGTTTCAGCGTCTCATGGACAAAATTCTCCGTCCGCATGCTGCATATGCCGCCGCCTACCTGGATGACATCATCATCTACAGTGGGGATTGGCAGCGACATATGCAGCATTTGCGAGCGGTCCTGAAGACGCTGAGGAGGGCTGGGCTCACGGCTAATCCGAGGAAGTGTGCAATTGGGCGGGTGGAAGTAAGATATCTGGGTTTCCACTTGGGTCATGGACAGGTGCGTCCCCAAATTGATAAGACGGCAGCAGTTGCAACTTGTCCAAGGCCTAAGACCAAAAAGGAGGTTAGACAGTTCCTGGGGCTGGCAGGGTATTATAGAAGGTTTGTACCTAATTTTTTGGATACTGCTAGCCCGCTGACTGATTTAACTAAAAAGGAGGCACCAGATACAGTCCAGTGGACGGAGCAGTGCCAGCAGGCTTTCACCCAGTTAAAAGCTGCCCTGTGTGGCGGACCGCTCCTGAATGCACCTAACTTTTCTCTCCCCTTTATCTTGCAGACAGACGCGTCGAACAGAGGGTTGGGCGCAGTCCTGTCCCAGGAGGTGGAGGGGGAAGAACGGCCGGTGCTGTACATCAGTCGGAAGCTCTCTAAGAGAGAGACGATGTACAGCACCATAGAAAAAGAATGTCTAGCGATCAGGTGGGCTGTTCTTACCCTCCGTTATTACCTCCTGGGGCGGGAGTTCACCCTCTGTTCGGACCACGCTCCTCTGCAGTGGCTCCACCGCATGAAAGATACCAACGCGCGGATCACCCGGTGGTATCTAGCTTTACAACCGTTTAAATTTCAGGTGATCCACAGGCCGGGTGTACAGATGGCTGTGGCTGACTTCCTCTCCAGGAGGGGGGGGGGGCTGCAGGCCGGACGGCTCCCCGGCCTGAGTCGGGCGGTGGGGGTATGTGGCGAGGGGGGCGTGGTTTAGCAGAATCCGCAACGGGAGAGAGACGGAGGGAGCAGAGCGAGGCGTAAGTAGGTCAAATGCAATTAACGAACACGTGTGTTTGATTGCAGTAATTGGCGTGGAGAGACCGGATATAAGCCGAGTCACCGCAGAGAGAAGGAGAGAGAGACACGCTGGGACCTCGTTCTGCACTAGGGAAGCTACAACAGTGCTTTAAAGTTATTGAAGTTATTGACCGTGTTTAAGCAATCGTTTGCTGTCTACGCCCAGAGGGCATCGTGTTTTTCTTATTTTGTATTACTGAATAAACGGGTGTCCCAGCAACAAGCCGACCCCTGCCTTCTTCCTTCCTATTGAGACTGTGTTGAACCTTGTTACATTCACCCAAAAATGAAAATTGGGCTGTGTTTAACTCACCCCAGAGGCAGCCTAGTGGTAGATGACTTTCTTCTTTCAGATGAATCCAGTCAGAGTTACATTAAAAATTGTCTTTGATGTTTCAAGCTGTTTAATGCCACTCAGCTGTGTTGCATGCATCAGTCCAAAATAAGTTAAATAAAAAGCACCCATCCATAAAAAAATAATAATTACTGTCTCACACATCTCCGGGGGGTGAACAAAGGCCTCCTGCAGCGAACTGATGCATTTTTTAAGAAAAAAAAAAATCCATATTCAAAATACAATAATCACTTTAATGTAGCTTGCACCAACAGTTTACACAGAAGCAGCTCCAGGATGATGAAGTATGAGGTTGGTGCTGTACATGCGCCTTTGAGTCTCGTGAAAACCAATGTTTGTTTACAGGATCAAAGGAAGCAAAGTTTCCTTACTTTTTTCCTTTACAGAGCAGTTTAAGACCGGTGCTTTTTATTTAACTTATTTTGGATTGATGCATGCAACACCAGCTGAATGGCATTAAACAGCTTAAAAGATCAAAGACAATATTGAATAAAACTGGATTTGTCTGGAAGAATAAAGTTATATACACCTAGAATGCCTTGGAGGCCAGTAAAACACAGCATAAATAAAATTTTTAATTCAACAATTTCTTCTCTTTGGTGCCAGTCTTCAAAGCGCATTCATGAGAGTACCCCGACATATGCATGTGCATTCCTCTACTTGTAAACAAGATGCAGTGCATCCAGGTTCTACATCAGAATGTCGGCTCTTGTGTCAGCAGCACCACACAAATGCAATTGATTTTCATACAAATAGTTGGAAACCATATAGCTATATATGTGTGGTTTTAACTGTGGTTATGATGACGTAAATGTTTCTTACTATGGAAAACCAATGGTTAGTTTTAATAAAACCCAAACAGTCAGAATAATTAAAATTCACCATATAAAAATAGACAACTATTTTATAGATGTTACTGTTTTTGAAAATGGACATAAATTAACATTTGCATCCTAATAATTTAAGCTACTGCTATTGTCAACTCAAGTTACTTTCAAATGTGCATTTGTACAGGACAAAAAGATAAAAATTATTAATATTGCAGCCTGCATCAAAGTCAGGCAACAATACTCTTTCATGATTTGATACAATATCACTCAGAGCATGCCGAAAATAATAAATTGATTTTTCTATTAAGATTAGAGCTGTCATCATTAATGCTTGCGATTAATTTTACAATACTTAATGCGTAAAAATAATTTGACGCAATTAACGCAAAATAAATGCAGTTCTAACCCTTTAATAAAGGAAACCAGCCTTATTACATTAGAGATTGTAGAGAGAACAGAAACTTGCTTTGCATTTACAGTGAATTATTAATTCCAGCATGTTTCCGTTTTAAACACGAGATCTGTCATATTCTGTGTTTTTCTCTGAAGAGTACAAGACCTCACACGTGCTGTGTGAAGTACAGACTGAGTGTATGAGTGCTCTTGATGCACTGATAGCACATTTGGCCTCATTCATGAAACTTACGTAAATATATGAGTCATTTATGAGTCATAAATTTATGAGGCACATAAATCTCAATTTCGACACTTAAGACTTGTTTTGTGGTCCAGCAATCTTCAAATCTTTTTTGTTGGCTTAAGACGTTTTTTTCACTTCTTAAACTATTTTGAATTTACATTGTGAATTTAAATTAATAGTACCCACTGCAAATCATCCCAGGGGTGGCCAGAGTTTATACAGTGGTGGCTGTGGCCACCCCTGGGCACCTCTTGGGGGCGCCCCTGGTGTGGAGAGGTCTGAAAGAGCTCATCAACTACAAGACACCATCCCACAGCACTGTGGATAATCAACAAATTGCAGATGATCTGAATGAGTTTTACTGCAGGTTTGAAAAAAACAGCCCCCACCCGCCCAGAACACCTCTCCACACAACCATTTAATGCACCTCCTGCAACCCCCTTCTCCTCCACACCTTCATCAGTGTAGATGATGTGTGCCAGGTCTTCCAGTAGCAGAAAATGAAAAAAGCACCAGGCCCAGATTGTATTACACCAGCCTGTTTGAAATCCCGTACTGACCAGCTGGCCTTGATCTTCACAGAGACCTTCAACAGATCACTGGAGCCGTGCAAAGTCTCTTCATGCTTCAGACACTCCACCATCATCCCCATTAGGGATTTAACGATTAACTGTGAGCCGGTTGAAAATCAATTCAAATGTGTGATGATTCAAATTGGTTGAGATGCTAAACAAATTGTGATTCATTTATGAGTAGGAGTTTATATGAATGGGGAATCTGAGGGGAACTGAATGTCTTTAGAAAAGTTTAGATGGTAATGCATAGTAAAGTTCATAAATGCACCTCTGCTTCATTTACAGCAGAAAACAATGAAATGTTTTAAGCACCACCTGGCAGAGAGTGAATCTGCGTCTCATATACTGTTTCATTCAGATATTTTTATGTATAGTTTCACAAAATTGAAGTCAAAACATTGTTTTTGCTTCAAATTTCGAAATTATACAATACTAATGATACAATACTTATTTAGATTAAAAACTGCTAATGTTGCATGTATGCAGCATCTTTGTTTGGATAATGATTAAAATGCAGTGGCTGCCACTCATTTTAAATGGAAAGAATACAGATTTTTATTTATTATTTATTTAATTTGGGGTTAGTTTTAAAATTTCAATTTAGTTTTGCTATTTACATTGAGATTAGATTTACATTTTGTCATTTAGCAGACGCTTTTATCCAAAGTGACCTACAAATAAGGACAATAGAAGCAATCAAAACTAAAAAACAGTAATATGCAAGGGCTATTAGAATATTATTATAGTATTATATTTCAGTTTCACAAAGAAATGTGCAGCATTTTGTCCTAACAATTAAAAAGACACATTTGTCTTAAATCTCATTTTGTAAAAAATAATAATAATCATGAATCGAATCAAAATGTGAAATCAAAATAGTGAATCGAATCGAATCGTGAGCTGAGTGAATCTTTACATCCCTAATTACCATCCCAAAGAAATCCAAAAGTACAGGACTAAATGACTACAGGCTTGTGGCTCTAACATCTGCGGTCATGAAGTAATTTGAAAAACTGGTGCTTGCCCACCTGAAAGACATTACTGAACCCTTGCTGGTTCCTCTTCAGTTTACCTACAGAGCAAACAGGTCTGTGGACAATTCAATATGTTACTGCAATACTTTTTGGACCATCTAAACAGATCTAGGACTTGTGTGAGGATCCTGTTTGTGGACTTTTAACATCATCATTCTAAACCTCCTCCTGCCCAGACTAACTCAGCTCTCCGTGCCCACCTCCATCTGTCAGTTGATTAACAGCTTCCTGACAGACAGGCAGCAGCTAGTGAAGCTGGGAAAATTCTCATCCAGCACCCATTTAATCAGCACTGGAGCTCCTCATACGCCAATGACTGCACATCTAAAAAACCCTCTGTCAAACTCCTGAAGTTTGCTGATGAAACCACACTCATCGGCCTTATTCGGGACAGTGACAACTCACACAGTGGAGCGAGCAGACTTTTTCAGTGGCTCGTCTTCTGGGCTGGGTGCAGCTCTTCTCCTCCGAGAGACAGTGTCAGGAACATGGCTTTGATTGCAGTGCTGGTGGCCTGCCGTCTTTGTCAGGACGGGGTCTCTGGCCCTTTGAGCCCTGATGGTGCTTTGGCTAAAGCTGTCTTGGCCTCACTGCTGGCTCATGTTTGCACCGAACAGCAGCCGAATACCTGATACACATGGAGTATCACCATGACATGCAGTGCCTGCCACGGAGAAAGCCACCAAAATGGCATCATCTTCATCCTCAGTTTACTCCATGGCACTGAAAGACATCATATCCCGCATGCTGGGGGAGGGAAAGAGATCCACGGTCATGAATTGCGCTGGAAGGGAACCTGCAACAGGGGGGTGAGGAGCGTGTGGACACTGAGGTGCGAGCTTGTCACCTGAAGAGTGCGGCAGAGCTATTTGGGCGAGTTCATCGCCTTGGATGATGGCAACATGGAGCCTGAGAGGCCGAAGGGTCGTATCTCCAGTCCGATCCCTCAAACGCCGCCTCTGTGTGTGCGCAACCCAGGCAGAAGACGCACGATTCGTAGCCGTCAGAGTGTTCGATTGGCTCCGTGCAGGAGAAGCAATCGTGAGAGGTCATCCTTGACAAAAAGCTCACCGGAATACAGCAGGGGAAGAGAAGGCATGTCCGCTGCAGCGTGTAAATCATGGTGGGTACTCCTGATGATAGGCTTCTTGTTTCTAATAGAAGGTTGTCTGAAGGAAAAGATTGGATGACATACAAGCACTGCTTTATATAGAGTAGGAGCCCCCTCATATTTTGTGCACTTGACCGCCATTGGCCAGTTTCCCTGGTGTGATTCAATAAGACTTCAGTAGCATTTGGAGGAAAGTGTACTTCCCATAGCAATGTAGAGTGACCGAATCGAAAGGGAACTGAAACTGTCCTACACAACATACAAACTGCCTCTCTCTTATCTCCTGCACGCTGCTTACACTCTCATTGGTCAATTATGGTGGTGTGGTCGGCGGAGCCAATCAGAAAGCTATATTTTTCCCTGTGTCATACACACACGCACACCTTACAAATATAACAATAGATTTGCATTGTATTTCACTTCAACTCAACAAATATGGCTTTATTCTTACTGCACAAACTAAATATTTGTGTTACAACATAATATTCAATCAATTCATTTTACCAATAAGTTTCTATTTCAAACCATTAAACAAGTATAATTTTCTCAGTATTGTTATTCTGTATCTTTCATAATGAACGCAAATAAAAAAAAATTAGTAAGCTCCTAACTGGAGTGTGTGTGCCCTTTTCTATTGGCTTACCGATTGGGATTGAAGATTTTTGTTTTCGTTTTTTTTTTATTCCACATCTGAGTGCACGCATAAACAGTCAGAAAAATCCCAGAGAAATGACAACACATGGTGCTCTTGCACACTCTAGGAAGGCAACATCGGTCCTGGAGTGTCCAGCAGTCAGGGTTCCAACTCTTTCATGAAAACCAGATTCAAGGACTTTTTACAGCATCATTTATTTTATATCAAGCACCTATCAAATTCACACCCCAGCATATGTAATTTCATGAAACACCTTAAATTACTTAAAATTTCACTTACACTTAAAATTTACATAAAAAGTTTCAGAGTAATAATGTTTTAAATGAATGAATGTTTAGACCATTTTGTGCAGTTGTGTTCAAAATAATTTAATGAAATCCACAGAAGTCAGTACTGGTAATATTTAAATACAATTTCTAAAATATTGATAAAATATGCATCAAACTGTTTTTTGTTTTTTCTTTTGCTGCAGTTCTTGTACAAGATCTAAATTTGGATTTCTCAATTTGTAAATTTAATAAAAAGGGGTTAAATGTTGTAATAACATGTTAAAACCTGTTAACATAAAAAATTTGTACATTCACTCAAAAGAGACATTATTCGTTAATAAATTAACTCAAGGAATTTCTGCTTGCTTTAAACTGTAAATGCTTTTCACTTTGCTGTTTTTCCAATTTTTCATATTCTCCATTTTACTCCTTAGCTCCATGTTGCAGTAAGTTTTGGGAGTGTATTAGTTATCCTAAATTGTCTGTCTTGCAGAGACCGACAAAAATGAGCTCCTAAAACTTACAGACAGAATCTGGAAGATCAATTCTCTGGTCATTCAAGAGTCACTCTCAACTTATCTGTTCATAAAGCCTATAAAAATTAATGTATTTCACAATACTGCATGACGTTATTTATGCCACATTATTCTCATTTAGTAGGGCTCATTTTTTTGGAGATTTTTTCCAATGAGCATTTTGCTGACCAAATCGTCATGCCTTAACTTTGAAATGTCTGTATTGCATTAGAATATTTCTCAAGGGGATTTAAAAAAAATTGACTTCTCAGTCTGAGTTGGATCTCTTTTTTGGCTCATTTAATCTGTAAAAGAAAGCCAGGCTTACAATTTCCAGTCTTTATGGCCAGTTATATATCACTTCTAAATGATTAAAGGGGTGATATGATGCGATTTCAATTTTTCCTTTCTCTTTTGACTGTTACAAGCTTTTGGTGCATAAAGAAGATATGTAAAGTTGCAAAGACTAAAGTCTCAAATCCAAAGAGATATTCTTTATAAAAGTCAAGAAACGGGTTGTTTCAACATGCCCCCACATCTATGTCACTGTGTGGGAAGATTTGCAAAACGCCGCCCAAATGTTCATGCAAAGAAAGGCAGCATACCTTTTATTCTCGCTGCGGAGAAGCTGTGTGTTTCATTGTGAAAGTGAAACTACTTTGTTTGGCCTTCCAAAAGAGCACGATATCCGATTCGTCATGCCTAAAGCTGATCCATGTTGGTCGCTGAGGAAATACATCAACTTCCCGTTCCTCGTTCTAACTGCTGGCTGCTGCTTACTTAAGCTGCGGGCTATTCCTCAATCAAGCCCCAGGCTGTTCCTCACTCAAGCCACTGGCCATTCCTCACTCTTTACAAGGACAGTCTGGAACTTCTGACTCACGGTATGTAAGTAGGTTTACATATGTTAAGGATTTCATGATGCTGATGCTGAAAATTCAGCTTTCATCACAGGAATAAATTAAATGTAACAATGTATTTCAAATAGAAAACAGTCATTTTAAATAGTAAAAATATTTCACAATATTCCTGCTTTTGCTGTATTTTGGATCAAATAAATGCAGGCTCAGTGAGCAGAAGAGACTTCTTTAAAAGCATAAATACTTACTGTTCAACTCTTGATTTATGCTATATTGATTATAGAAATGTTATATTGCAATGTTTTATGTTATATTGTAATGTTTTATATATATATATATATCTTTGGACCAAGACGTATAAAGATGACTGAACAAAATGTTTTGACGTACTTGTGAATTTTTTTTTTATGAAACTGTGGCGTTAAAAAGATCAACCCGAAATTGGTTCAGAGGCTGTATCGCGTCCAAAATTTGATCAATCGACAGAAAAACTTGGTACGCTTCATCAACACCATGATCTGAGAGTCCATGCCAAAGTTTTTAAGTTTTTAGGCATTCATATTTCAGACTCCTTTTCATGGTCTCTCCACATCACCTGTGCCATTAAGAAGACACACCAGAGGCTTTACTTCTTGAGGTGTCTTAAGAAATATGGTATGTCTCTAAATATTTTTAAAAAAATGTACCGTTGTACAATTGAGAGTATACTGACAGGTAATATTACAGTGTGGTTTGGAAGGGCTACTTTAAGTGAATTAAATCTTCTGAAAAAGGTGGTTAAAACTGCATCGAAAATTATTGAGGTTCCACTGGAATCACTACAGGATATTTATTGGAAACGCAGTACTGGGAAGGCACTGAGAATTATACAGGATTTTAGTCATCCGGCACATAGTCTCTTCTCCCAACTCCCATCAGGGAGACGTTGGCAGAGCATCCCAACACGTACGTCATGTTTTAGGGACAGTTTTTATCCACAGGCTTTAAGGCTACTGAACGATAGTGTAAGAGGAAGGAGGGCTGAGATTTGAGCGTATGTTTTTTAAATTTATTTTTATTTATCTTATTTATTGACTGGTGCTGAGAAAGTGCTAAGGCACATTTCATTGCTGTGGTACCCTGTACGAATATGCATATGACAATAAAACTGAAACTTGAACTTGAAACTTGAACTTGAGTTGGGAACAGTGCCACCTATGGGTGAAGAGATGCCCAAAGTACACATTTTAGCTTGAACAATCAGTCTGAAAATTAAGATCTGGTCGTCTATGGGTTTTAAATTCAAGTCCTTCTCTGTGTTCTATGCTAATAACCCGACTGAGAAAGATGAAAGCCGTGCCAGTATCACAGTGTCACTGAGAAACTGCAGCCATGGTGGGTATGTTTTTTGGTGTGCAGGCAAAACATCAACAACAATGTGCTACATGTTTCTTTCGCCGTTTTTTTTTTTTTTTTAATTGATGAAAATCCATTGTAGCAATGAAAAACTTGAATCCCTGCATAAACAAAATTGATTTCAAATTTAATTGATACCCTCATTAATGGACCTATGTTTGTTTTTAAGTACTTTCCAGGATTTGAATCCACATTTCTTTTTATTCAAGAACTTTTTAAATACTTTCAAGAAGCATGGGAACTCTGTGCAGAGTTTAGCTCTAACCCTAATCAAACACATCTGAAAAAGGTAATCAAGGTCTTCAGGATTACTAAGGTTACAAATAAGTGAGGTTTCGCACTCCAGGACCAACGTTGCCTACCCCTGGGATACATAATCCAGAGCAGATGGACTTGGCTTGGATCACCATGGCTAATGTTCATTTCTCTGTTTTAAATACATCTCTCTTTCTCTTTCTGTGAATAACCACCCAATCCCAGAGTACCAGCTTATAAAAAATACAGAGTTTTAATTTCCTTTTAATTTTCTCATGAATTTAGAAAACAGTATCATGCATATTGTACATTCGGCACATTACAACTCAACTCATCTGCACTCATCTCTGCACATCATCTGAATAGCAGTTCTTGTAGCATCGCTACACAGAATCCGTGTAGTACTTTAATATATTGTGTATATTTCATTATTTGTATTTAATTATCTTTTTTTATTTTTTCCCCCTTCGGATATTTCATTATTGTATTTCATTTTCTCTTCTTTTTTTTTTGCACAGTCTAAAAAGAGTATGCCAGATCTATATTTCACTGCTTGTTGTATGTCAAATAAAATCTTGAATCTTGAAACAATATAATTTCATGGTGTGGATTTCTGACAATCACATACCAGGGCATCATGCGTCCATGCCGTGTCCATGGGGTTCTGCTTACTAAAAACCCAACTGTAGGATCAGTCACAGCATCCCAGGCCCGACCCACAAACAGGATCACAGAAGCATTGAGGGGATCCAACTAGAAAGACAGATTTGGTCATTAATTACTGTAGGATTTACACACAACATTCTAAAGAAAACAATGATTTTGAAGAACATTCATTTCAGTATTTTATTTAAAGCTGCTTCGAAACAATGTGTATTGTGAAAAGTGCTACAAAAAATATCATCTACTTGACTTGACCAAACATGAGTTCTTTAACCACATCTCACTTCATCTGCTACCAATCCTTAATTTGCTCGACAGACTCGGATGAGAAGATCTGATTGGTTATCGCTATGGAATCGATTGTAATAATGAGGCAGAAGGAGTTTTGATCAAGATAACTGGAGCTGAGGATCCTCTGCCATTCAGTTATAGTGTTCACATATACATGCTCACCAGAGCCACATCAAGCAAGAAGATCTGTAGAAAGAAGCCAAGGGCACTGCCTGTGATCTGATATGGAGCCCCTCCGATTGCAAAACACACCTTACTCCATACAGTCAGACCTCTTTTCCTCTCCTGCGGTGGTGAGAGCTGAAAGGAGGTTTAAAAAAATGTGATTATAAAAGGACGGACAATGACAGTGATTTAAGCAAGTAAAACTAGACCAATGAGAGACCAATGAACTTTTCACTGCAAGAGGAGACAATAAAATCCTAACTGAAGGAGTTGATTAAGCTTGGATTCTCTTTTTGGGACTTTCCATTTAAAGCTCTTAAAAAAATACCAGTGTTCAGCATCAAAAACCTTTCATAACTGCTGGAATGCTCTTAGCATTACAGTCCAGCAGTAATAAAACAATCAAGTTAGTTTTCCTGCTTTGGCTCTGCAGGGACATTACAGATAAACTGGACATTTAAAGGGATCATATGATGCAATTTCAAGTTTTTCTTTCTCTTTGGAGTGTTACAAGCTGTTCATGCATAGAAGAGATCCCTAAAGTTGCAAAGACTTAAGTCTCAAACCCAAAGAGCTATTTTGTACAAAAAGTCAAGACTCATCCACGCCCTCCTAAAATGCCTCATTTAAACACACCCCCACATGTCTACATCATTGTGTGGGAAGATTTGCATAACACCGCCCAAATGTTCATTGTTAATTTGTATTTAGAATCAGAATCAGAATGAGGTTTAGACTGTCACGCTATCAGTCTCTGTTTCCTGGGTGTCCCCTAGTGAGCGCACTTCTCCTTAGGCACTTCACCATAGGCACTTTAATTCCGCTTGTCTGGTCATGTCGTCACAGTAATTGCACTCCAATTAAATCGCACAGGTGTTGACTATCCTTAGTCATTAGTCTCCCTATATAGAGCTGTCTTTCTCTGTCGTCTTTATGGAGTCCTTACCCTATGTGTCTCATGCTCTCGTTCCCCAAGACTTCCTCTACCTTCTTGTTCTTCCGAGTTCCCCGTTTCATCCGGTTCCCTCTTTTGGTTTTGTTTGTCTCTCATGACTGTTTATTTTGTATTTACCCTTCTGTTTAAATAAAACCCTTACCTGCATTTGGATCCAACCCTCTCTTTGTGTTTCTCCTAAACCCTACCGTGACAGAAGGACTCCATCAATCAAGGATCCAGCGGTATGTCTGCTGCCATGTCTTCATCAGCCAGCAAGCGAAATGGTTTTGAGGGCTCTCGCCTAGTGGTGTTCCGGGGGACCAGGGGAGGTCGCTCCGGAGCAAGCGGTCGAGAGGAGGTCCGGCAGCGATCGCCACTGTGGCCTCCCATCGAACCGAGATTCGGATGGGGGCTGCCATTTCCCCAGGATGTCCCGAGAGGAGAGGGGAGATGCAGATCGGCTGAGCCAGAGCCGTGGTACCAGATGGCCGCCAGTCCTGTGCAGCGGCACCAAATGGCTGCCAGCTCAGCCCCACAGCACAAGATGGCCGCCACCCCAACCCCACAGCACAGGATGGCCGCCAGCCCAGCCCCACAACCCAAGATGGCCGCCAGCCCAGCCCCACAGCACAAGATGACCGCCAGCCTAGCGCCACAGCCCAAGATGGCCGCCAGCCTAGCGCCACAGCCCAAGATGGCCGCCAGCCTAGCGCCACAGCCCAAGATGGCCGCCAGCCTAGCGCCACAGCCCAAGATGGCCGCCAGCCCAGCGCCACAGCCCAAGATGGCTGCCAGCCCAGCACCACAGCACAAGATGGCCGCCAGCCTAGCGCCACAGCCCAAGATGGCCGCCAGCCCAGCGCCACAGCCCAAGATGGCTGCCAGCCCAGCACCACAGCACAAGATGGCCGACTCAACGACACCGATTCTCCATCGTAGAGGGCGGAGGAGGAGACAGGCAGCTACTGTTCCTCAGGACCCGGAGAACGTTCCCGAGCGGGCCGCTGCCATCCATGAGGCCATTCCCGATGCGGTGCCCGCTGCTGTTCCGGAGGCGGTGGCTGAGGCTGTTCCCGATGCGGTGCCCGCTGCTGTTCCGGAGACCGAGGCGGTGCCCGCTGCTGTTCCGGAGGCCGAGGCGGTGGCCGAGGCTGTTCCCGAGGAGGTGCCCGATGCTGTTCCCGAGGCGGTGCCCGATGCAGTTCCCGAGGCGGTGCTCGATGCAGTTCCCGAGGCTGTTCCCGAGGAGGTGCCCGATGCTGTTCCCGAGGCGGTGCCCGATGCAGTTCCCGAGGCGGTGCCCGATGCTGTTCCCGAGGCGGTGCCCGATGCAGTTCCCGAGGCGGTGCCCGATGCAGTTCCCGAGGCGGTGCCCGATGCAGTTCCCGAGGCGGTGCTCGATGCGGTGCCCGATGCAGTTCCCGAGGCGGTGCCCGATGCAGTTCCCGAGGCGGTGCCCGATGCAGTTCCCGAGGCGGTGCCCGATGCAGTTCCCGAGGCGGTGCCCGATGCAGTTCCCGAGGCGGTGCTCGATGCAGTTCCCGAGGCTGTTCCCGAGGAGGTGCCCGATGCTGTTCCCGAGGCGGTGCCCGATGCAGTTCCCGAGGCGGTGCCCGATGCAGTTCCCGAGGCGGTGCCCGATGCAGTTCCCGAGGCGGTGCCCGATGCTGTTCCCGAGGCGGTGCCCGATGCTGTTCCCGAGGCGGTGCCCGATGCTGTTCCCGAGGCCGAGGCTGTTCCCGAGGAGGTGCTCGATGCTGTTCGAGAGGCCGAGGCTGTTCCCGAGGCGGTGCCCGATGCTGTGGCCAAGACTGTTCCCGAGGAGGTGCTCGATGCTGTTCGAGAGGCCGAGGCTGTTCCCGAGGCGGTGCCCGATGCTGTTCCCGAGGCGGTGCCCGATGCAGTTCCCGAGGCGGTGCCCGATGCAGTTCCCGAGGCGGTGCCCGATGCAGTTCCCGAGGCTGTTCCCGAGGAGGTGCCCGATGCAGTTCCCGAGGCGGTGCCCGATGCAGTTCCCGAGGCGGTGCCCGATGCAGTTCCCGAGGCGGTGCCCGATGCTGTTCCCGAGGCGGTGCCCGATGCAGTTCCCGAGGCGGTGCTCGATGCAGTTCCCGAGGCTGTTCCCGAGGAGGTGCCCGATGCTGTTCCCGAGGCGGTGCCCGATGCGGTACCCGAGGCGGTGCCCGATGCGGTTCCCGAGGCGGTGCCCGATGCAGTTCCCGAGGCGGTGCCCGATGCAGTTCCCGAGGCGGTGCCCGATGCAGTTCCCGAGGTGGTGCCCGATGCTGTTCCCGAGGCGGTGCCCGATGTTGTTCCCGAGGCGGTGCCCGATGCTGTTCCCGAGGCGGTGCCCGATACAGTTCCCGAGGTGGTGCCCGATGCAGTTCCCGAGGAGGTGCCCGATGCTGTTCCCGAGGCGGTGCCCGATGCTGTTCCCGAGGCGGTGCCCGATGCAGTTCCCGAGGCGGTGCTCGATGCAGTTCCCGAGGCTGTTCCCGAGGCGGTGCCCGATGCAGTTCCCGAGGCGGTGCCCGATGCAGTTCCCGAGGCGGTGCCCGATGCTGTTCCCGAGGCGGTGCCCGATGCAGTTCCCGAGGCGGTGCTCGATGCAGTTCCCGAGGCTGTTCCCGAGGCGGTGCCCGATGCTGTTCCCGAGGCGGTGCCCGATGCAGTTCCCGAGGCGGTGCCCGATGCAGTTCCCGAGGCGGTGCCCGATGCAGTTCCCGAGGCGGAGGCCGATGCTGTTCCCGAGGCCGATGCTGTTCCCAAAGCTGATGCTGTTCCCGAGGCGGTGCCCGATGCTGTTCCAGAGGCCGATGCCGATGCTGTTCCCGAGCCCGAGGCGGTGCCCGATGCTGTTCCAGAGGCCGATGCAGAGGCGGTGCCCGATGCTGTTCCAGAGGCCGACGCGGTGCCCGATGCAGTTCCCGAGGCGGAGCCCGATGCAGAGGCCGACGCGGTGCCCGATGCTGTTCCAGAGGCCGAGACCGACGCGGTGCCCGATGCCGAGGCGGAGCCCGATGCTGTTCCAGAGGCCGATGCTGTTCCCGAGGCCGATGCTGTTCCCAAAGCCGATGCTGTTCCCGAGGCGGTGCCCGATGCTGTTCCAGAGGCCGATGCCGATGCTGTTCCCGAGCCCGAGGCGGTGCCCGATGCTGTTCCAGAGGCCGAGACCGAGGCGGGGTCCGAAACCGTTCCCGATGCGGCATCTGGTAGCTGCTCCGTAGGGGAGGGGGTAATGTCACGCTATCAGTCTCTGTTTCCTGGGTGTCCCCTAGTGAGCGCACTTCTCCTTAGGCACTTCACCATAGGCACTTTAATTCCGCTTGTCTGGTCATGTCGTCACAGTAATTGCACTCCAATTAAATCGCACAGGTGTTGACTATCCTTAGTCATTAGTCTCCCTATATAGAGCTGTCTTTCTCTGTCGTCTTTATGGAGTCCTTACCCTATGTGTCTCATGCTCTCGTTCCCCAAGACTTCCTCTACCTTCTTGTTCTTCCGAGTTCCCCGTTTCATCCGGTTCCCTCTTTTGGTTTTGTTTGTCTCTCATGACTGTTTATTTTGTATTTACCCTTCTGTTTAAATAAAACCCTTACCTGCATTTGGATGCAGTTCCCGAGGCGGTGCCCGATGCAGTTCCCGAGGCGGAGGCCGATGCTGTTCCCGAGGCCGATGCTGTTCCCAAAGCCGATGCTGTTCCCGAGGCGGTGCCCGATGCTGTTCCAGAGGCCGATGCCGATGCTGTTCCCGAGCCCGAGGCGGTGCCCGATGCTGTTCCAGAGGCCGATGCAGAGGCGGTGCCCGATGCTGTTCCAGAGGCCGACGCGGTGCCCGATGCAGTTCCCGAGGCGGAGCCCGATGCAGAGGCCGACGCGGTGCCCGATGCTGTTCCAGAGGCCGAGACCGACGCGGTGCCCGATGCCGAGGCGGAGCCCGATGCTGTTCCAGAGGCCGATGCTGTTCCCGAGGCCGATGCTGTTCCCAAAGCCGATGCTGTTCCCGAGGCGGTGCCCGATGCTGTTCCAGAGGCCGATGCTGTTCCCGAGGCCGATGCTGTTCCCAAAGCCGATGCTGTTCCCGAGGCGGAGCCCGATGCTGTTCCAGAGGCCGATGCTGTTCCCGAGGCCGATGCTGTTCCCAAAGCCGATGCTGTTCCCGAGGCGGTGCCCGATGCTGTTCCAGAGGCCGATGCCGATGCTGTTCCCGAGCCCGAGGCGGTGCCCGATGCTGTTCCAGAGGCCGAGACCGAGGCGGGGTCCGAAACCGTTCCCGATGCGGTGCCGGAGGCCGTTCCCGATGCAGTGCCCGAGACCGCTTCGTCCTGGGGGACTCCGACGGTGACCATGAGGACGTGGTGGTCATCCGCTCCGCCCTGGGAGACTCCGACGGTGACCATGAGGACGTGGTGGTTATCCGCTCCGCCCTGGGGGACTCCGGCGGTGACCAAGAGGACGTGGTGGTCATCCGCTCCGTCCTGGGGGACTCCGGTCGCAACCACGTGGTGGTCATCCGCTCCGCCCTGGGGGACTTCGGCCGCGACCACGTGGAGGTGGTGGCCTTCCGCTCCGCCCTGGGGGGGCTTCTGCGTTGACCACATGGGTGTGATGGCCCTCTGTTCCGCCCGGGTGGGCATCACCTAATGTCTTCCAATTACCAATGTTTTTGTTTTCATTTGTTTTTTGTTTTTTCTATTTTCCTCCGTTGGACCTGGCCCTCCGTCCCTCCCCTCTTTCCTTCCGCCGGTCCACCACCCTCCTGGACTCCTTGTTTTGTGTTACACCTTCCTGTCTCTGCCTTTCCATCACGTCTGGTTGTTCCGTCTCTTTTCTTCCATTTTACCTGGTTGTCCTGTCTTTGTCTCTCCTTTTCACCTGGTTGTTTGTCTCTGTTTTCTGACCCTCCGTCCCTCCCCCTAGTCCGCCTCCGCTTCACCTCCCTCCTACCTCTTTTTCTGTTGGGTTTTCCGGGGTTTCAGGTGGAGCATCTGGTAGCTGCTCCGTAGGGGAGGGGGTAATGTCACGCTATCAGTCTCTGTTTCCTGGGTGTCCCCTAGTGAGCGCACTTCTCCTTAGGCACTTCACCATAGGCACTTTAATTCCGCTTGTCTGGTCATGTCGTCACAGTAATTGCACTCCAATTAAATCGCACAGGTGTTGACTATCCTTAGTCATTAGTCTCCCTATATAGAGCTGTCTTTCTCTGTCGTCTTTATGGAGTCCTTACCCTATGTGTCTCATGCTCTCGTTCCCCAAGACTTCCTCTACCTTCTTGTTCTTCCGAGTTCCCCGTTTCATCCGGTTCCCTCTTTTGGTTTTGTTTGTCTCTCATGACTGTTTATTTTGTATTTACCCTTCTGTTTAAATAAAACCCTTACCTGCATTTGGATCCAACCCTCTCTTTGTGTTTCTCCTAAACCCTACCGTGACATAGACAGGACAAAGATAATAAAAAGAATAATATAAAAATAGACAAAAAAAAAACAATGTACAAAAAAATCAAACACACAAAATATAATATAGACAACTATGTACAGGTATGATATGTGCAAAATCATAACTGCTCCAGAACAGTTCAACCTAAATCATCCCTCTACATAGGCGCACTACTCATCGTCGCTTTGTCACACGCAGAAAGAGAGAGAGGGAGAGAAAGAATAGACACGCTACATGTAAACGATATTCTTAGTTGTAGTTTACGGTCAAAATAACGGAGTTCCTTTGAATTTTTTCAGCTTCTAAGAACTTCCAGGTTTCCGATAGTGGGCGGAATTAATGCGCAAACGGCAATCTCATTGGCTGTCGCTAACCTATTATCGTACCTGTTTTGATTTCAGCAAATCAGTTCGAGCAAATGCACACAACCTGATTAATATTCATGAATCCAGTAAGTGTTAATCCTTAGTGCGTTTTTAGTTCTTATTAGTATTCTTATCATTATTATCTTAACAGTAAGTTTTTTCCCAATTTTTTTACAGAAATCCTGATTGACCAAAAAAGCACCACCACCAATCCTAAATTCAGATAAAATTACTAATACATCAAGTTTTAATTCTAAATAGCTACTAAATAAATCTAAATTCTAAAGTTCTATCATTAAGTAATACTTGATTATCATGTTATAATGTTTGACTGACTGATGTTAAGAGATATAAAAATGGCACACATGCACAAATTTTTTCTTTTACGAAGTACTGTATAACCATGCAATATAGTGACAAAAAAAATCACGTTTTTAATGAGATTTAGTGTTTCTGGCGTTAGCAAATAAAATAATATTTTCCGAAGACAAGATCATCATGATTAGCTCTGTCATAAACGATAAGAGTGAATCAAATAATATGACTCTAAAGGTCAGAGTAGTGATGGTCAGCTTGTCCATAGACACGGTTCTGATCACTTTTACCTGAGAAGATTTTGCTGCTTCATTTTCGGAAGTTAATCTTTACATTTCCCTTCTTTATTCTTCATAACCGCTGCGATATAACTCCGCCTAACGCCCGTTTCACACATACTCCGTCTGCGGTGCATATGCGTTGCGTATTTTTTTACGCACTCATGTTAACGGATTCCAGCGTTCACACTGCGCGCGGTTGTGATCCGTCAGTCCGTTCCAGGAGAAGTGCAGCGATCGTTTACGTACAGACTCTATTTTTGCTGTGCTGCATGCGCTGAATTAAAGTGACAGCGCAGTGTTCGCGGTAAAAATGAACATGGATTGACACGGAAATGCAGTCATTTCACAATAAATGTATACTAATCAAAGCCTACTATGTTTCACACGCAACACATGGGTTTTGGCTAGATTTAAAACAAGAAAAGGAGCAGCTTTAGAGAAACAAGGCAACATTATATATGCACTTTTATAGAGGCAGAAAAACAAAGTTATTTAAGACCCATTGGATTGTGTGTAATAAAGATTTAAATGCAAAAGGCAGGAGAGTCGACTGTTTCTGTCAGTGGTTAGTTTTAATTTTGAATGTTTGTGATATCCTAACAAGAAAAGTAGGCTAATGTTGTGTTTAAATGTGTTGCAGCTTGTTTCAGCAACTTATTATAAAAACTAGCAGTCAAATCCATGAGTAGTAATACGTTGTTTATATTTTAATTTAAATATGTCTATGAAAGATTGTTACTGTAGCCTACTGTGATAAAAGAGTATCATAATGCTGAAAAAGCTTTTTGATATTATTATCATTATTATTTTTTTACATGATTTGATATCAAAATAATGGACAAAGCTTGTGTTTTGTGGTTTAAACTGCCGCGGATCAGTAACGGACTGCAAACGCGTCCTGTATGAAAGCACAATGAGTCCGTGCTGCTTCAGCACAACATACGTAACGCACACGGACTGTATAGCCACTGCAGACAGATTATATGTGAAACAGGCGTAACGGTGCAGATAACTTAAAAGGCTGTGCATCGGCTGTTACACAGACGCAGAGCAACTTAGACAGCTCACCAGAAGCGCTTCAACGCTCGAAAACACACACAATTACCTTATACACGTAGTCCTAAATGATTTATAAAGTCTTAAACGACCGCAGAGAATTTGGAGAAGATATGTGTCAGATCCGCATCATGTGCATCAAGTTTTAAAGGGGCAACGCTGATTTTAAAGTTAAAGGGGGGGTGAAATGCTATTTCATGCATACTGAGTTTTTTTACACTGTTAAAGAGTTGGATTCCCATGCTAAACATGGACAAAGTTTAAAAAATTAAGTTGTACGTTTGAAGGAGTATTTTTGTTCCAAAAAAACCTCTTCCGGTTTGTCACAAGTTTCGGAAAGTTTTTTTCGAGTATGGCTCTGTGTGACGTTAGATGGAGCGGAATTTCCTTATATGGGTCCGAAGGACACGTCTGCCGGAAGAGCGCGCGCTCCCGTATTGCTATGAGAGGCTGAGCACAGACAATCACTGGTCAGAGCGAGAGCATCGCGAAAAGTCACAAAAGAAGTGTGTTTTTGGTTGCCAGGGCAAGACAACCCTGCACAGATTACCAAAAGAGAAACAGCATTAAGGGACCAGTGGATGGAGTTTATTTTTACAGAGCATCAACAGAGTTGTGCAAGTGTTTGTGTTTGTTCCCTGCATTTCGAAGATGCTTGTTTTACAAACAAGGCCCACTTTGATGCCGGATTTGCACATCATTTATTTCTTAAGGATAATGCAGTCCCAACGAAAAAGGGTCACGATCTATAGGTACTCAAGATTAACAGGATATTGAGTGAAAACGAGCATTTCACCCCCCCTTTAAACCTGCTGAAGTCTGTCACTGATGTAGGCTACTACATTAAAGAACGAAAGAAAAAGAGAAATCACTCGACTGTTCAGTCGCTGGATAGCTTTTGTAGCTTTAATTAATTTATTAATCTGTGTATATTTTATGCATATAGAACTTATAGTTAACGTGAAGATTGTTTTAAAATCGCTTAATATTTCAGAGCCTATTTAATGTTAATTTAATAGTTCAATACTTTAAATCAATACTTCATTAATAAGAGGCTACTTAATTGAAAGATGCCATTAAAATATTTATTTCAAATATACTTGATGTTGTTTCTAAATTAATTTGGAGGTTCAGTGTGAAATTATGACAATATAAATATGCAAATAATATGACAAAAATATATTTATTTATTAAAATATATATTTTTAATCGTTTGACAGACAGCACTAATGTTAACCTTTTATAGATTTTAGATTTCAATTTAATTTCTAATTTTATAGGTTAGACCCCCGGACCTCAAATGAAGTTTATTGAATAGCACCGCTCTGACCCGTTAACATGGGCATGGAAAAAAATATGCACCGCATAAAGTAAAGTACCGATTGAAAAAAACTAAAAACTTATAAAAACATTGTAAATATATTTAGTCATTGTACTAGTATAACTGCTTTTTTTTTTGCAGAGTTTCATGGTAAAATCTTTTGATAAATTTTAATTTTAATAAAATGTATAATTTTATAAAAGACACACACTAAAAAAATTAAATAAAAATGAAATAAAAAAAGGCCTTATAAAGGTCAAAATTCCCATAAAATGTAAAGATTTCTTGGAACAGATTAATTTATATCACTGCTGTGAACTGACCAGCACACAGAAATGAAGGATATAAAAAAAGAAGTTTTTAAAATAAGTGACACACACACCGGTATGTAAAAGGACATCCAAATAACTAATTTCAAATAGTTTAACTAATACTATAACTAACTAATTTCATGTTGCAGAAAAATGTGTTTAAAAATTGTGTACGTCTCTTGTTTTTGTTCCAAGTTTCCTTTTTTGTCCACTCTTTACTGTTTCTCCCACAAAAGCCACAAAGCCTTCCAATAAGATAGTGAAGGCTCATGCTTGAGCTTTAGTTAGGCTGAAACTTGAAATTTATATTATCTTATTTTATTATTATTATTACTATTATTTAAATTCATGCCTTAGTTTTAGTTTGTGCTATCTTTTTTGAAAGAAATCTGAAAATGATTTTTGTATTTTTATTAATTCAATTTTATTTTATGTAAAATATTGTATTTCATGTATTTCATATTTATACAGGTGTGTTGTAAATGTAATTTATGTAATGCCTTCACCACATCTGTTAATAAAACTTTAACACAGAATCAGTCGCTGTCTTTATTCAACAAAATAATCTACTTTTATCTTTGAAATGAAAATATACAATTTACTGTCAAAAATCTAAATCAAACCAAAAAACAAAAAACAAAAAAAAAAACATTTAAAACATACTTGCAGTAGATGATTCAGAATGTCAGAATGACCTCCTCTCCTAGGTTCACGAAACGGTATGAAATCTGTTGTAAGTAACCTTAAGATTCCTAAAAATGCCTATTTCAGAATTCCAAATAAAGTGCTCCTGCTTTCGCCTGAAAACACACAACATCTCCCTGAAATGGCTGATTCAACACTAACTGCGGTTACTGAAACTACGCCTTCTTTCTTTGCGTGAAAATTTGGGTGGCATTACACAAATATTTCCACATAGTGACATAGACATGTGGGGGTGTGTTTGAATGAGCCGTTTTAGGGGGGCGTTGCAGAGTCTTAAATTTGATAAAGAATATCTCTTTGGATTTGAGACTTTAGTCTTTGCATCTTTACAGATCTTCTTCATGCACCAAGAGCTTGTAACACTCTAGGGAGGAAGGAAAAATTGAAAATGCATCATATGACCCCTTTAACACGAAACTTATGAATATTCATGTGTACTCCACCCAGTGACACCAAATATTTCAGAACACCGGCTTTTCTTCGCTGCATTCACAGACACACCTCAGGGAAGCTAGCATGTATCCATTGGCTGAACGTATATATTTGACAAATATGACATTAATGTTGGTAGCAAATAAGGTAAGCTCTTCGGCATGAACCTTAATGGTCGCATGCATATGGCACGTGCCGCTTTAAAGTGCTCATAATTTGGGTAATGTTTATATTTCGGGTTTTGGGAGTCCCTAACAACAGGCTGATATGCATGTAAGGTCAAAAAAATACTTTCATCGTCTTATGCATTTATTTTTACCTTACTTGCTCAACAACTCCCAAATGATTCGTTCAACATTCATTTTTCCAAACATCTCCTTGGTCTGAAGCTAATCTGTGGTGATTGGTCCTATTGGTCTCATTTCCATTTTATTATGCCTGTAATTCATGATAAAGCAGTGTTTGTGAGCACATGCTACTTTGTTTACAGCATGGGAAACATATTTTTACTGCTCCAAAAGCGACACCTACTGGCAAATAATGAATTTGCATTTTCATTCAAAGCAACGCGAAAAAGACGGGCGGGCAATATGCTAATTTTTAACTTTGACGTCCACATGAAAAGGCTTGGGATTCGTTAAAAAAATTACTCCTTTCAATGATTCAGAGTCGACTCTTTCTTTTAAGATACAATGACTTTATACACGGTGCACTTTCAGATGTAAAGCTTTGCGTGATATTTTTATTCACTTAGAGCTGTGTTACACAATGCATTTCAGATATCTATAACGGGGCACTTTAATCATTATATTCAACATCAATCTAAACAACTGCCTTAATATTTAACCCCACCATCTGCTCTGGAACTACCTACTTGGAGCCAAAAATACAAAGTGCAAAAATCAAACATCAGTGATTTAATTAATATCCAGGTAACCTACCGTGGGAATTCTAATTCCATCTTGATTGATAGTTATGGCTGTAGGTAACAAACCGGATGAGAACTGTTCGGCTCCCTCTTCACATGCCATAACACTAGCCTGAGTTATTTTTATTTCAGGTGCAGAGCGGGCTGCTTTATTCTTGCGTTCAGGCTAAGTAACACTGTTTGATAAAGTGCTGCTTCCACGAGCGAACAAACAAGATGCTGCTCTCCACTTCTGCCTTGTTGCTGAAGTGACCGTGTTCACGCCCACGGGCACGCACTGTTTTATTCACCGTCACGTATCGAAAGATGAGCACACGCAGGCGAATGCCGAGATGAATACTATCTATATGGTGGGGTGTTGGATAATCCAAAAATATCTGGTGCTGGTGTTCTTGGGCAAGGTACCCAGATTGTTGACATAAATTGGTAGAAGTGTGAATTAAAGTTGCAGTAAAAATGTGACATGGATCTGAGCCTAACAGATTTTCAAAAAATAGGAAAAAAGTAAGAAGGTGACTTGGTTATATCCACCAGGTCTGTTTATTAAATGAAATACATTAAAAGCAGAAAATAATAAATGCATAAACATTCACCTTCTACATTCATATGTATATTATATATTAGAGGACTTTATCTCTCCATCTCGAGCTATGCACAGGTGCTATAATATTTTCAAACCTGTAATCTCGTAATGTGAGCGACACAGTGCCAAGTGGAACTAATCCAGCCAATCACAGTGCAAATGGCATAAACACTCTTATCATTAATCATAATGAACAGAAACGAAACGCCAAAAATGAATCGAATTAACTTAATAAAAGTACAAAAAAAAAATAAAAAAATTATCGCTTCAAAAGGCACCTATAGCAAATAATGAATTTGCATTTTATTCAGACCATTGACGAAAACACAAAGTGAGCGGGCAATACGAATCATTTCGATGATTCATAGTTGAATTTGTTTCTGAGAGGCAATAACTTTATGCATGGTGCACTTTCAGATGTAAAACTTTGCAGTATGTTTTCATTCACTTAGAGCTGTGTTACACTATGCATATAAGGTCATTTTCAGATATCCATAATAGGGGCACTTTAATCATATTCAACATCAATCTTAACTCCAGCCTTAATAGTTAACCCCATCGTCTGCTCTGGATGTATCTACTTGGAGCCAAAATTGCATAGCTAAAGAAATCAAACATCAGTGATTTAATTCATATCCAGGTAACCTACCTTAGAAATTTTAATTCCATCTGAATTGACAGTTTTGCCTGGAGGTAACAAACTGAATGAAAACTGTTTGGCTCCCTCTTCTCTTTCCATAACACTAATCCTAATTAAATAAATACTAATACAAGTAGATTAACAGGTGGGGGATACTCCAAAGTATCAGCTCCATCATATCACAAGTCAGCAAAATATATTGAATAAAAAAGTCTTACATAGTCTGCCTTTAACTGTTAAATGTTTTGCCGAAAGAGTGAATTACTTCACAAACTTGTTTAGGTTATTAAGAATTTGGTTCAGAGAATGGGGTTTAATGTCTTATCAAATGTTTAAAACTGTAATACTGTGTGAAATCATCAGCATTCTTGTATTCTGTCTGGAATATGTTTCTGGACTCTGCATCACATCTGGCAATTTAAAAAGGTCATTGTGATGACAAGTGCTAGGGTGACATCATCATTACAAGCGATAGTAGGAGGATGTGAGGTCTGTACAAACAACTGTTTTATGTATCTTTACATTAGCTATTAATGTTTGAGTAATTCTGGTGACTGTTGTCACCAGTCTGTTATGGCTTGCAGGCATAACACCCTGGAGCCCAAAACCGGTTTCCCACTGAAGCTAAGTAGGGCTGAGCCTGGTCAGTACCTGGATGGGAGACCTCCTGTGAAAACTAGGTGGCTGCTGGAAGAGGTGCTAGTGATGCTCACCCTGTGGTCTGTGTGGGTCCTAGCACCCCAGTCTAGTGATGGGGACACTATACTGTCAACAAGTACCGTCCTTTGGATGAGACATTAAACCGAGGTCCTGACTCTCTGTGGTCATTAAAAATCCCAGGTCTTTCGAAAAGAGTAGAGGTGTGACCTCGGCATCCTGGCTAAATTTGCCCATTGGCCTCTGACCATCATAGCCTCCTAACAATTCCCATATCCACTGATTGGTTTATCACTATAGCCCCTTTCACACTGCACGTCGGACCCGCAATATTCCCGTAACATTGCCTGGTCGCCTTCTGTGTGAAAGCAACCACGTCCCGGAATTGATTACCGAATCGAACCCGGGTCGGGGACATAGTAACATTGCGGTAATCGATCCGGAACGAGCGCTGTGTGAACAAAAGCCAGATCTAATTCGGTATCGAAGTGATGACGCGCGTTATCGCGCGACTCTTTTACCGGCTGTTTTGAAGGAAGATCAACATTCGCGACGAAAACATATGTGCAAACTGTAATGAAGCAGAGATCAGTTAGTTCCTCACTTTCCGCGCTGACGCAGAGATCGTTTGCTTGCTTCAGTTAAAGTATAACGTGCCTAGCGTTGTCGACTCGTACATTACACGTCACGCGCTGATGTCACGTGTCGTTACGGGATCTTCAGGGGTTGTGTGTGAAAGCACGCACATATACCGGGTCATCACTGGCAGTGTGAAAGTGCCAAATATAGCGACCAGGGAACAATTACAGGAACACTTACCCCCTGTATTTGCCGGAATGGCAGTGTGAAAGGGGCTTATGTCTCCTCTCCAGCAGTAAGCTGGTGTGTGGTGGGCGTTCTGGTGCACTATGGTGGATGAGGAGATACCCTCTGACAATGTAAAGTGCTTTGAGTTCTTAGAAAAGCACTATATAAATGCAATGAATTATTATTATTGTTCTAGTTTATTAGGTTTAAAATATAATTATTTTATCTGGTTCATTATACTTTAACATTTATTTATATACAGTTAGATATCATGCGGTTGGCGTTGATTGCAGATAGATGCACATATCAGTTGTCATAGCTTCGTGTTATGTCTACCATATTTCCCCTATGATACATTTTTCCCCATTTAACCACACAGAGACAAGTTGTTGTTACATGTTATTTATTTCAAGTCTGTATTTATCTTCACATTGCAAACAGCCTCCTTGGAAGCGGAAACTCACCATATCCTGGTCCGGTGACTCCTTAAAGGAGGAGGCAGGACTTTGTGGAACTATATTTGCTTCAAAAAAATGAGGTTAACTTTATTTAACTGAACTTAACTTTTTCAGAAAATATAAAAAATATGCCATTACAAAAAAAATGAAATGAACCAAAATGAACTAATTCGCACAAATTTAACAGGCTCTTCAAATATGCTCAATTTTTTTGTTAATGTTTTTCAAATATTCGTTTTCGGCAATCGTGGATTCTGAATGCATTGCCACAGATTTAGCTTACGCTTCGCAGTTTTTCATTTGGTGATTTGACACAAACCTTTCGTGGATGCAGGCTTAACAGTGATCTACTCTGATTGGATAGTGAGCTTTTGATGGACAGGTGCTCTCTGACCTGGAAGTACAGACCTCACTCTGTGGCCCAAATATTTCACGAAAGCTTATAATTTTCACATGTTTTAAGCCTTGCCACGTGTCAATTAAACATTTAAAAGAGTTTAAAGCATTAAAACACAAGACGAGGAAAAGCTCAACTGAGAAATTGGAGAGATGATTGTTCTGTAACAGTTTCTGGCAACCCTGGTTAACCCTGAAATCAGAACTTTGATCTGTGATCACAACCCCACCTCTTCGAGACAAGCAGCAGAGCTGGCTGAGACATTCATTGTCAAGGCAGCATCTACAGTGCGACTGGTAAGTCTGGGAGAGGGTTTGGTAGTGGTCAACCTTATAGCAGCATTAAAGGCTATAGTTCACAAACTCCCCAATCCAAAGCTTACCCTAAAAGTTATCAGCAGTCAGAAGGTCAACACAAAGAGAAGCCAGTGATTATCTGTCATGGATGTGGCCCAGTAGGACATAAGAAGGCAGAATGTACATTACAAAGAGTCAGTAATGGGTATCTTTGTTATATTCCCAGACTGTCTCAAATACTAAGTAAAGCAGGTCGGAATATAGAAACAGTGGTCCTGGTGAAGATAGGAGGTAAGTAGTTCATGGCTTTAGATACTGGATCTAGTCAGATGCTGGTGAGACATAATCAGACTCTTGACTTGTAGCCTTCTGCAAAGGAGCCCAAAGGTAAAAGGCCTAGAAGAGAGAAAATAAAGGGAAAAGTCAGGGGAAGAGTTATGGCTGAGCAACTCCCGTAACAAGACAGTGATGACCTGTATGACATACCTCACTATATGGCCAATTTTCAGAAGCAGGATGTTACACTTGAAGGTCTATTTCAGAAGGCTGGTAGTTCACATTTCGGAAACTGATTTCCAGACAAAGAACAGTTTGTGATGAAGGATAACATGTTGTACCGACAAACAGATAGTGGTGATCAGCTAGTTGACCCACAGTCAATCAAGTTGACAAAGTGGAGGCTGTACGTTCTTGCCCACCTCCAACAACCAAAAAGAGGGTGAGGTCCTTTTTAGGTCTGGTAGGCTGGTACAGGCAGTCTATTCCTATTTTTTCCATTCGAACGGCCCTACTCACAGACCTCACTCAGAAGTGCAGCCCCCAAAAGGTTGTGTGGTCACCTGAGTGTGAGGAGGCCTTTCAAGATCTCAAGGACTGTTTGTGTCAAGGTCCAGTGTTGCAACGCCCCAATTTTGATATTGCTTTCACAGTTCAAACAGATGCATCAGGAGTAGGTCTAGGAGCCGTCATGTTGCAAAGTGACAGTGAAAGTCGAAAGCCGGTGCAGTTTATTAGTCGAAATTGTTCCCCCGTGAGATTAGGTATTCTACTGTGGAGAAAAAGGCACTGGCTATAAAGTGGGCATTAGATATTTTGAAGTATTAACTCATTGTTAAAGACTTTACATTAGAGACTGAACATTGTGCCTTACAATAGATCCACAGGATGAAAGACCCGCATTACCCGCTGGTTTCTTTCACTGCAACCTTTTAAATTTCAAGTTAAATATAGGGCTGAAGCTCAGAATGTTGTAGCTGACTTTTTGTCCCATCCCTATGATGAGTGACAGGCTTAAGGGGTGGGGTGTGATGACGGGTGCTAGGGTGACCTCATCACTACCGTGATAGCAGGAGCATGTGAAGTCTGTAAAAAAAACAGTTTTATGTATCTTTTTTATTTTTTATTTTATTGTTCTCTGAGGTCCACTAAAATTGTATAATTACTATCAAAATACATCATCATTTGGAAGTAATAGGCTACTTTCTGTCCTGTTTTGACCCCCTCATCAGAATTCTCAGTTTGAATAGGCGTGGGGTATGGTAAACTCAGACGTAAACGCCCACTGCTATGATTGGCTTACAGTTGTGTATGTTGACAGCCTACAGTCTTCGCAATGATCAGTAATAACAGACATGGCATCAGTGGCCACATAATAAAAACAGTTACTTATGCTCTCAGTTCGGCTCAGTTACAGCTTTCTCAGTTTATGACTGCTTTAAAGGGAATTGCCACCCACAAATGGAAATGCTCTCATCATTTAGTCATCCTCATGCTATCCCAGATGATATACACTTCTTTCTTCAGATGAACACAAACAAAGATTTTTAATGAATGGTAAAGTTTAAATTATTAGAAGTCTATTTGTATATTTTTCCCCACAAACTCCTAGCTTAAATCTTCAGAAGACAATGATGCATAACAGGTGTCAAATAGAATATATTCATGTTCACTTTGTGTAGTTTTTGAAGTGTCATCTTTGGACATCCTGTACTTTTGCATAATAGATTAGATTCAACTTTATTTCACATGTAAGGACGCTGCAAGCTCGACATAGACAACATTTTATCTGGATGTCCTCAAAAGGAAGTGGTGTCATCTGCAAATTTAATGATGGAGTTGGATGCATGCACAGCCAGGCTTGCAGTGTGGGTGTAGAGGGAGTAGAGGAATGGGCTCAGCACACAGCCCTGTGGTACACCGGTGCTGAATGTGATGGTGGTGGAGCAGGTGTGGCTTGGTCTACCATGCTGAGGTCTGTTGGTCAGAAAGTCCATAATCCAGTTACAGAGGGAGGTGTTAATGTCCAGGTCTCCAAGTTTTGTGGTCATCTTGGAGGGTAATGACAGTGTTAAATGCTGAGCTTAAGTCAACAAACAACATCCGTACATATGTGATGTTATTCTCCAAGTGTGTGAATCCCGAGTGCAGCACTGTCCATACTGCGTCCTCTGTGCTCCTATTGCTACATTATTAAAATTGATGTGGGTCCAGTGTGGGTGGGAGGCAGTTCTTGAGGTGTGCTAGGACCAGTCGCTCAAAGCATTTCATAACAATATGTGTAAGTACAACAGGGCGTTTGTCATTCAGGCACACCGGGGAGGACTGTTTCGGCATTGTTTCGGCACTGGCACAATGTATGTCGCCCGGAAAGAGTGTGCACACTTAAAACGTGTCTCTCCTCTCACTCTAACTGTGTCCTGTGCATGCTCAAATATCTCTGGGCTCATGCGCTATAGATATTTATTCTTTTTGCACCTGAATCAAATGTTGTCAAAGGTTACCATTGTGCATTTTTAAAAACAACTCTCAAAACAGATTTCTGCAAGGCCTTTCCTTGATTTTTTTTTTAATTGTTGTATTTTTGATTTAACATAAAATGGTTATTGTAGCTACTTTGATTTACTATATCTCTTGTATTTTGATCTTTTCTTTGGCACATATGCATCTCTGTGTGAAATAGGCTACTTTGTTAACGCTGTTTTAAAAGATACTATAAATAAAGCTTTAACCAATCAGACCTCCACAGCTGACCGATGAAAATACTAAACTACATGAAATATTATTGGCTGAGAACCTGAACTGTGAACTGAACCTTATTCTTTTGACAATCAAAGATGTATCTTTAATTCCTTTCCAGTTTAATAATATTAGCAATATTAATGAAATGGAAATGGCCAGGAATTGGGTGTTGGATGATTTGTACACAAATTCTCTGCAATTTATCTAAAAAAAAACATATTATAGCAGGGATAGGCAACTCTGGTCCTGGAGGGCCACTATCCTGCAGAGTTTGGCTTCAGCCCTCATAAAAACTCTGCCTGTACCTGCCTTTATCTAGTAATCCCGAAAAAACGGATTGCCTTGTTCAGGTGTGTTTAATTAGTTTTGGGTCTAAACTCTGCAGGACAGTGGCCCTCCAGGACCGAAGTTGCCATGTATAGCCTATGGCCCTAAAGACTTTCTATAAAATATCAATATTATGTCATAATGTGTCAAATAGATAGCTCCACTGAATTTAAGATCATTGCAATAAATTCTCAGTGGGTATGGCAATAATAAGTAACAACTCCTCAAATCAACAACAAATGTAAAAATAGATGTAAATGATTCAAGATATAACAATACATTCTCTTATAGCATCCCTGTTTAATTATTATTATTCATATTTTAATCCAGTGTCTGTTTTCAGTTCAGATTTTTTTTCTTCATGAAAATATACTTAATAGTAGCTATACATTTAATGGAACTTCAATGGCTACAGTTATATGATAGATATATGTAATTACATTGTCTGCAAATGCATTTAACCTATAGAATATAATGAAGTAGTGTTTTGACAAATATGAAAATGTCATTTTGTTATATTTGGTCTCCAAATGTATAGGTTTAGGGAATAGTGCATCTGAACCATATCTAAATAGTTCAGTTTTTTCATATAATATAATATAATATACATTAATTTTCATTTTTGGGTGAACTAACCCTTTAATTTTTGGAATACTTTATACACCCCTGCTCATATTCTTAAGAGAGCTCATAGTGGAATGTTTTTTTATGAGACAGTTAAATAAACTAAACTTTTCTAGCTCTGTTCGGTCTAGATTTTATAGAGTCACTGTGGAAAGCCTTGTTTCAGCATCCATTACTGTTTGGTTTGCATCTGCATCAGCCCAGGCGAAGGTCAGACTACAGCGTATTGTGCGCACAGCAGAGAGGCTGACTGGACAAAGGCAGCTGTCACTTAATGACCTATATGAGGCCAGAGTCAGGAAGAGGGCGACTAAAATTGCTGTTGATCAGTCCCATCCAGCAAGTGACATTTTTAGGCTGCTTCCTTCAGGAAGAAGGGACAGAGCAGTGAGGACAAGGACCTCACGCCATCTTAATAGTTTATTTCCAAGAGCCATTTCCCTTATGAATGGCTGATCTTGCACTATTTTTGGACTATTTTATTATTTGATTGATTGTTTTAGGCATGCTTTTGCAGCTATACGCATATATGTTTTTGTGTTGAGTTTGTGTGTTACTGATGGCCATATCAAATTCCTGTGTATCTCCTGATGCATTTGGCGAATAAAGTGATTCTTATCTTATCTTATCTTATCTTATCTTATCTTATCTTTTCTTATTACCAGCTGTGCTATTAATTAATTTATTTATTGGGAATTATCAGTGTATTATAAAGGTACAAATATTTTTAGTGCTTCACTAGGATGTCATTTTAACAATTAAATTCTTCAAACTTAAAATGTCACTACAATATTTTAACTGTGATGTTTTGGAAACCACAGCTGCCATTATCTTACTGTAAATTTCACTGATTATTTATTTATGTATTTATTTATTTATTTTCACAGTGCTAACTGTAAATTACTAACTCTTACTTAGCGAACTGTTCATAGATTCACTGAAGCAACTCTCTTAAATCACAGAAAATCTAAGGGTGTGAGTGAATTCATCTTCTTTCCATCCATTATTTAAAATTTCAGTTTAGTGTGTTAATTACTGTTAAATGTGTAGTCATGTATAATGTAAAGTGGTCTGTAACACTGCACACACACACATTCTGAAATGAGTTTGCTGTATGTGAACCTGATACTGTGGACATCTGTCTTCTGTAACTTGCACCTGTTCTTATTAGCAAGTGCATGTGGGTTGTTGACATGATGTAGCATTTTCACTTTCCCACAGGATAACAATTTATATAATTAATAGTGTCGTTATTTACAGTGCTGTGAAACGGTAAACATTTCTTCCACCTAAATGGAACTATTGTTAAAAAAGATATTTGATTTTTCTTTAAAAAAAAAATTTAGCCAAATGTCAAAACTGTCCTCCAACAGTAGGACTGTCCCAAGCATGGTTCCAAAAATTACAACTTTAATAAATTAAAAAGAAAAGCATAAAAATGTAAAAACACCCGGCAAAATTGTACAAGTGTCTATTTTAGTGAATAGCAATAATTTTTTCATCTATGTATTTCTGAAAGTGTAGGAACTTCATACATTCTGTCTCTCAAAACCATGTCCTCTGGTGTAACACCATATCCTGATTATAGGCCAATTCCAGAGAAAACTTTAATTAGCTGAAGGACCCCATTCATGATCATGTTACTGTAGCGCCCTGTCAAGCCCATGATGTGCACATGGTCAGTTTTTCTCTCAGAATTGTTAGAAATAATATTTAAATTTAACGCCATGATGTCCCACAGTAGCGGTTTTAGGCACGGGCGAACCGGGCGTCATTTTTTCGTGACACATTGGGGGGCGGCAGCACGAGCAGATAAACAAAAAATCCTCTGTGTCGCGAAGCGGTTTTTCATCATTTATATAATTTCACTGTGTGTGGAATTGGCAAATTGGCGCTCCCTGCAGCTGCCGGCGCCCCTGCTTGCTGAAAATGTACACTGAAAATGCAAACAGAAGTTTTGTGTTGTGAGAGAAGTGTAAGGGGGTGGGGCGAGAGGCGCGTGCGACATTTCACCTCTGGGTCTCTCTCAAATGGAACGACAGGACGGGGGATCCACACTAGTAATAGAATTAATAATAGGCTAAAGTCAGTCACGCACCTCGACTTTCTTCCAAATAACGCACATTTCATTCATAATGTTATAATACGGGCCTATAGTTCCTGCAAATGAAACTAGGTAATACAAGACGATTATGCGGTCATCAAGGTGAATTGGTTTAGTCTTGACTTCTGGTCCTGAGTGACAGTTGGGGGGATGAGAAATCATCTCGGTTACGTATGTAACCTTGGTTCCCTGAATAGGGAACGAGATGCTGCGGTGACGTCACCACGTATGGGAACACCTCTGGTGTGACGAATGTCTGAAGCCCTATACCATCCCGCCAATCCTATTGGCCAAATGGCGCATAGCACCACCCTGCGCATGCGCGCGCATGATATACCTGGGTGCAGCGCGCCATTTCGCTCAGATTTCATGACTGAAGATGAAGAGTTATCAAGGTACGGAACGGCCAGAACCGCAGCATCTCGTTCCCTATTCAGGGAACCAAGGTTACATACGTAACCGAGATGTTCCCTATCATAGGTCACTTCGATGCTGCGGTGACGTCACCACGTATGGGAACGATATACCAAAACGCCTGACGTACCTGATAACTGAGATCCGAGGAAGCAACTGCTCAAGCGGAGAGAACCCGGGAGCCAGGGGCCATCCTCACATCCAGACTGTAGGACTTGATAAAAGTGCTCGGTGAGGACCATCCTGCCGCAGCACAGATATCATCCATAGAAGAGCCACTGAGAAAAGCTTGAGAAGAAGCTACAGCTCGAGTGGAATGAGCCTTAACCCCTAAGGGCGAAGCGAGTCCGCGCGCCTCATAGGCCAAAGAAATTGCCTCCACCAGCCAATGGGACATGCGCTGTTTTGTAACTGCATGGCCCTTACTTTTATGTCCAAAGCAGACAAACAGCTGGTCAGAACCACGCCAAGGGGCTGTGCGATCCACATAAGTCTTTAAAGCTCTCACAGGGCAAAGACTTAGATCTCCTGACCCGGCCTCGGCAGTTGAAAAAGCTTCCAGAACCACTTGCTGAAAGCGAAAAGGGTTAGATGCGACCTTAGGAACATAGTTAGGCCTGGGCCGCAGCAGCACCTTCACAGAGCCTGGTGCAAATTCCATGCATGAGGGTGAAACAGAAAAAGCCTGTAAATCCCCAACTCTCTTGAGGGAGGATAAAGCCATGAGAAGAAGTGTCTTCAGTGTCAGGATTTTATCCGATACGGTCTCCAAGGGCTCAAACGGATGCCCTGATAAACCTAACAACACAATGGATAAATCCCATGAAGGAACTCGCACAGGGCGGAAAGGCCTCAGCCGTCGCGCACCCTGTATGAAACGAGAAACTAATGGATGACGCCCCACAGAGGCACCGCCTATGCATTCGTGGTAAGCTGAAATGGCTGCCACGTAAACCTTTAAAGTGGCTGGTGTAACGCCATCCGAGAAACGCTCCTGGAGGAACTCCAGCACTGAAGCCACTGGGCAGTAAACTGGATCCACATTATGATTACCACACCAGGCTGTAAACAGTCTCCACTTGAAAGCATATAAGCGTCTCGTAGAAGCTGCTCTAGAACTCAATATAGTCTCAGTAATTTCAGCAGAAAGACCGGGACATACTAACGCACTCCGCTCAGTGGCCACGCCCACAGTTTCCACAGATCTGGCCTCGGGTGCCAAATCAGCCCCTGTGCTTGTGATAATAAATCCTGTCTGATGGGAATCTCCCACGGAGAGCCCGCTAGCAGACTGATCAGATCCGCAAACCACGGCTGCGTGTGCCATCGCGGAGCCACCAGCAGCAGCTGTTCCACTCTGTCCCGGCGTAATCTGCATAATACCGCTGGGATCAAACGAATCGGAGGAAAAGCATACAGACTGGTCTTGGGCCAGCTGTGAGCTAACGCATCCACGCCCAGGGGCGATGGGGAGCGTAGGGAGAACCATAGCGGGCAATGCGTAGTCATGCTCGATGCGAATAAATCCACTTTCGCTTTGCCGAATATCCGCCATAAAAGATCCACCGTCTGGGGGTGTAATCGCCATTCTCCCTGTTCCAGAGCCTGTCTGGATAGCAGATCCGCTCCGAAATTCAATCGTCCGGGGACATGAATGGCCCGGATCGAGAGAAACTTGTCCCGAGACCACAGAAGAACACGCCTCGCCAGCCTGCACAGGGGGCGAGAGCGCAATCCTCCTTGATGGTTCAGATAAGACACAACCGCTGTGTTGTCTGATCTGAGCAGCACATGACGGCCGATCAGCAGATCCGCGAAATACTGGAGAGCCAGAAAAACTGCCAGTAATTCCAGTCTGTTTATATGCCAGCCGCGCTGAGCCGCTGTCCACACTCCGTGGGCTGGTCGCCCTCGACACACAGCTCCCCAACCAGTCAAAGACGCGTCCGTCGTGACAGTCTCTCGGAAAGCATAAATTCCCAATCGAACTCCTGACAGGAGAAATTCGGTTGACATCCAAATTTTCAGCGACATCACACACCGCCGTGTCACCGAAATCGTGCGATGCGGGAGACAACGGGGTGAAATATTCCGCCTTTTCGTCCACCACTGAAAGGGGCGCATTTGAAGCAATCCCAGACGAATCACGGGGGATGCTGCTGCCATTAGACCCAAGAGCCTGAGGCACAATCTCACCGTCACCGTGCGACCCGCTTTGAAGTGCCGCACGCATGACGCAATCGACTGAGCGCGCGGGAGAGAAAGCTTCGCTGTCATCGCGCGAGAGTCCAGATCTATTCCAAGAAAAGTTATCCGTTGAGAGGGAGTTAAAACACTCTTCTTGAAATTTGTTCGTAAGCCCAGGCTGTTTAAATGATTCAGCACAAGATCTCGGTGAGAGTATACTTGAGTCCGCGATTGCGCTAGCACCAGCCAATCGTCCAAATAATTCAACACACGAACGCCCTGGAGCCGCAACGGGGCCAGAGCTGCGTCCATGCATTTTGAGAACGTACGGGGCGCTAAAGCCAAGCCAAAGGGAAGAACGCGGTACTGATACGCTTTGCCCTCTAAAGCGAATCTGAGGAACTTCCTGTGTCTCTTGACGATCTGAATATGGAAATACGCATCCTTCAGATCGATCGTAATAAACCAATCGCTTGGTCGGATCTGAGACAGAATAGATTTCACCGTCAACATCTTGAATTTGCTCGGTCTGAGTGCAAGATTCAGACGGCGTAAATCCAGAATGGGTCGTAACCCGCCGTCTTTTTTCGGTACCACGAAATAACGGCTGTAAAAACCTGTCTCCATCTGAGAGGGGTGTACTTCTTCTATAGCCCCTTTGCTCAGCAGAGCTGACATTTCTTGTCGCAGCACCGCCATTTCCGTAGACTTCACCGTAGTGGGAAGAATTCCGCGGAAAGGAGGCGGGCCTTTCCGAAACTGAATGGTGTATCCGTGACAAACCGTGCGTAACACCCATTGAGGAATGCCGGGCAAGCGTTCCCACGCGGCCCGAAACAATATTAACGGTTTCAAAACTTCCGCTCCCAGCAACGCCGTCATACGCGTTAAAACGACCGGACACGAAAAACCCGTGGTGTTCGTGCACCGGGGAAGCGTATGCGCCGGAGTCGTTGCGTTCCGTTGAGTATAATCCTGAAACGTGTCCACGGCAGGAATTAGGCCAACAGATGGAACATCGGGCTCTGCCGCTAGCGAAAAAGCGGCGGCTGTGCGAGCCGTCATAAACGGGCCGTTTGTGTAGGGTCCTTGAGTCGTCCCTCGAACTCCGAAAGCAGGATTGCGCAGAGTGTCTGAGGGAGCGTCTGTCATTACAGCTCGATCCAATGTTGCTCGAGGCGCTGTTAGCGGCGAGACAATCAATGTTTGAGCATGGGGACTGCAATGAGAGTGTGGGATGCGCGAAAGCGGTCCGACAGCGCTCTCTAGCGGAGGGCACAGTCCCTGGCAAGCAGCAAAAAGATCAGGAGCTGCTATTCGGCACCCGAGAACGAGAGGCTTTAGCCGTCGAGGTCAGGTTCAATCGCTTACGTTGACGCTGGTGCGCCGGAGGAAAAACCCTAGGGCCCCAGTCCTTACGAGGAGGCGCCATGGGTGTAGGTTCCTCTCGAGAGGCTGCTCGCTGGCGGTGAGAGGAGGTTGAGCGAGAACGCGCGGGCGCTTGCCGGCGTTCGACCTCCCTGGGTCTGCGGGGAATCAGCTGGCGGAAAGCGGCTGATTGCTGTTTCGCTGCCCTGAACTTCTCCACTACTGACGTGACAGCCTCACCGAACAATCCATCCCTGGAGACAGGGGCATCCATAAGGAAAGATTTATCCTTCTCCTTAATATCGGTGAGATTAAGCCAGAGGTGGCGCTCAACCGAAATCAAACCGGCCATAGTACGGCCCACTGCACGAGCGGTATGTTTGGTAGCGCGTAGCGCCAAATCCGTAGCTCTACGCAGTTCTTTAACTGCCTCCGGTGTGATGCCCTCACCTTCATCCAATTCCTTCAATAACTCCGCCTGGTAGGCCTGAAGGACCGCCATAGAGTGGAGTGACGCAGCCGCCTGACCAGCCGCCATGTAGGATTTACCCACCAAACTAGACGTGACTCGACACGCCTTCGAAGGAAGAAGGGGGCGAGACTTCCAAGCCGCGGCCGAACTAGGCGCAAGGTGTTCGGCGAGAGTCTCTTCCACCGGGGGCATCATAGTATAGCCATGGTTCGCCATATCAGAAACGGTGGCGAAATCCGCGGCCGCGGCGTTAGTAATCCGCGCCGAAAATGGCTGTTTCCAGGACCTCGAAACCTCCTGGTGGAGGTCCGGGAAAAAAGGCAAAGGCCTCCGGGGCTGTGTAGGTGTCCGACTGGTTAGAAAACGGTCGTCCAGCTTGGAAGAAGGTTGGGCCTCGGCCTTGTCAACCTCCCAGTCTAGCCCCAATTTACCCACCGCACGAGAAACCACATCCAACAGCTCACTGTAGGAGGGGGAAACACGCCTCTCCTGTCCGCTAGGAGGAAGAGGGCTAGTGTCAGTCGCGAAGTCCTCAGACCCCGAGGCCGCGGTGGATAAAACATCGTCGTCATAGCGTCCACAACCGAAGGAGATGGCGGTGCATGCCTCCGGTGTGGGAAGTAAATCCTCATTAGAGAAGACGACGGGCTCAGTATAAGTTTTATTCTGCAGCAGGGTAGGGGAGAGCGAGCGATGTGGAGAATATTCCAGCGCTGCGCTGTCCACAAAATCCATGTCGCACGTGTCACCCCAGGCCCTCGCCTCGTGCGGTGCCTCGGCAGTCGCAGAGGTGACCTGACGGGGGTTAGACTCGAGGGCGACATTAGAGAAAACTTCCACCCTGGAGCGCAGTACTCTGAGCCGCAGGCCATCACAATGGGGACAGGAAGAAAGGCCGCTAAGCGCCGCCTGTGCGTGATGTAAACCAAGACATACTACGCACCTGTCATGAGTGTCCCCCGCCGTGATGTACCTGGTACATGGCTCCTTACATTTTCGAAAGCTCATCGCGTCCGCGAAGAGGAGTTAACACTGCTCGAAGAGATCGCTGGAGAACGCGAGACGATAGGGCACAGATGATTCGCTATTCCTGAAGGAATGAAATCTGAGCGAAATGGCGCGCTGCACCCAGGTATATCATGCGCGCGCATGCGCAGGGTGGTGCTATGCGCCATTTGGCCAATAGGATTGGCGGGATGGTATAGGGCTTCAGACATTCGTCACACCAGAGGTGTTCCCATACGTGGTGACGTCACCGCAGCATCGAAGTGACCTATGATAGGGAACTGTTGATTGTCGAGTGACAAATAAACAGAGATGGAGAAGAAAAGATCAGAGCCATCAGGTGCCCAGTTTCGAAAAGAAGAAGAGGAGAAACGAGCAAAAGATAAAGGTATGCAACTATTGTCTCTTTATCATTACAGTATCCATTTCATGAATGAAGGGCTAATGTTAATTGGTGGTGGGTATAACTCTTTGTTTATCCTTTTTGCTATGATGCTTGATATGCTTATACAACAATAATTTGGTTTCAACTCAATCACGAGATCTAATTTATAATATTGTGCTTTGCAATAAAACTGTTACAAGTTTAGTTATCATTTCCATCATTTTTTTAATGTTAGGCCCTGTAAATAACCAACGACATTTTAAAATCTGTAGGTTAAAGATGAACATTTGCTATTTATTTGCTACACAGTATGCAAAGTATAGTTTCCTAAATATAGTTTTACAAGTCATAACTAAAAGTGTGTCATGCGTATAATTTGAGGCAGTAACCTAATGGCTAATGGTACCTCCATGAAAGTTAGATTAACATACAAATTTTGGTTGAAAAATATCCTGAAACCCAAAAAGTTTTGTTTTTGCCTATACATATAATTTAAAGTCATTTTATTTTTTTAAACAACTGAGTCCCAGTGACCATAGCATAACATTAATAAAATAGAATTTTTCAATATATATATATATTTTTTTACTACTTGTTTCTATGCTCTAAACAATGTGATGACATGAGGGGAAAGGGGGCGCTCGAAAGGGGTCTCGCCCAGGGTGTATTTCAATGTAGAACCGCCACTGCTGTCCCACCACAGGACTAAGATGTCACACCACAGGACAAGGTCTCTAAGCATTTTAGAGAATTAAATAACATTTATTTAAATTATTTTAATTCTTTTTTGATCATGTTCTTAAATGCAATAGTTACATTAATTAAACTATTTTTTATGTTTTTACATAAAATTTGCACTGTTATAAATTATCATGAAATTAAGTATAAAATGTGATACTATGTTTTTGAGACAGAAAGAATTGAGGGAGAGAAATTAGTGGAAGAGAGAGGACATGGAAATACAGACAGAAAATTGACAGGGATCCACGCATAATGGAGGAGATCGTAAGAGGAACAATGCAGAAAGTAAATACTAAATAATAAAAGATGATGCCTCAAATAGAGTAGCCATACAGTTTTTAAAAGATCTATTCACATCCTAATGAGTATAGTTTGAATATCAATCTTATTAACTCTGCCACACATGCAGAAGGGGGCTAGAAGAGTTTTAGTAACATTCTGATTGACTAAGAGACTGGGTTTTGTTGATGAGAAATATTTTTTTGTTTTGTTCATGTTGATATTGTTTGTATCAAAATGAAACTTTCTTTATCCTTTTACATGTTCAAAATTAAACATAAATAATTCACTACCATTTCTGTCCTTTTAATGTAATGTCCTATGATGTGACACACATAAAAGAACCTCAAATTCATTTTTATCTAAAAATATCTTTAAGAAAAAAAACAAAAAAAAAAACAGTTGAGTTTTGCAATAGGGGAGATAAAATACTTAAAATGGTATAATTTTCAGCAGTTTTGAACGAATGACAGCAATGTTAGTCTTGTTGTCAAAAGTTTGTCTAGAAATTGTCCAACAAGTCATAACAATTATGTTCATTATACTTTCATATTAAATAAATAGCACTATATGAAAATAAGTGTCTAACAATGAACATAAGTCTCTCTTTGCTATTTTGTAGTATTAAGAGTTTTTTCCCCATAATTTTTGCTATGTCCCAACATAGGACAAATTTAGTTCAGTAAAAATCTTTAAAACAAAAAAAAGTAGTGAAAGAATTGACAAAGTTAGTGGTTGTTTTCAGACTTCACACTACATAAATATGTGCATTTCTTTTTTATTTCTTTTTATTTTTTACAAATAAAAGCAATTTTTACTGCCTATTTGTCAACTACATGTCTTTCACGCACACATGTTGTGTACATTATGAGGCAAGAATTGGAATTTTTGTTAGACGTGTGTGTGCCCCGTAAATGTTTATTTCATTTCTGTAACTGATTTCATGTTTTCTGCGCTATTGACATAATTTTCTCCCGACAGATGCTGTATTCTTGTTATCTATTATTATTATTATTACTATTATTATTATATTGTTTCAGAGAAGTAACATGACCAGCAATTAAACTCATTAACAGCCGTTTTATATTATTATTTTGTAGTTCACTTATAAGGTTATCAAGATTTTTACATCGAAAACACGTCATCATTTGGAAGTAATAGACTATTTTCTGTCCTGTTTTGACCCTTTCATCCGAATGCTCAGTTTGAAGAGGCGTGGGGGGGGGGGGGTAGAATCAGAAGTAAATGCCCACTGCTATGATTGGCTAACAGTTGTGTTGACAGCCTACAGCCTTCACAGATGGAAACTGTTATGGTTAAAAACACAAATCTACAATCAATGATCTTTAATAATAACAGACATGGCAACAGTGACCACATAATAAAAACAGTTACTTATGCTCTCAGTTCGGCTCAGTTACAGCTTTCTCAGTTCATGACTTCTTTAAAGGGAAACGCCACCCACAAATAAAAATGCTCTCATCATTTAGTCATCCTCATGTTATCCTAGATGATATGAGAAATGTTTGGGACTGCTTCAAAAACCAGCAAGTGAACACAATGGTAAAGGTTAAAGTATAATAATTTTTCCCCACACACGCCTATCATTACACTTCAGAAGACAATGATGCATAACAGGTGTCATACAGATTATAGTCATTTTCAATTTGTGTAGTTTTTGAAGCATCATCTTTGGTCATCCTGTACATTTGCATTATATTCAGAGAGATGGATTTTTTTCTAAAGAAGTATGTGTTTATCGGAAGAAAGTCATATATGTTTGCACAAGGGTGTGAATGGGATGATTCAGTATGATGAAACAATCTCCCCCCTCTCTCTCTTTTATTTTATTTTTTTTTATTTTTTTTGCAAGGTTACTTCTATTTTTTTAATACTTTTTTAAAAACTTATACTCAATAATGTTTTCGGTTATATGCTTGTACTTTTAACTGAGTAAAATTTTCACTGAGTATCTGTACTTTCACTTAAAGGGTTACACCCCTGCTCATTACCAACTGTGTTATTTATATATTTATGGGGATGTATCAGTGTTTTATTAGGATACAAATATTTTTAGTGCTTCAGCAGGTTGTCATTTTAACATTAAATTTAAGTTAAATTCTTAAAACCTAAAATGTCACTACCATATTTTTACTTTAAAGTTTTGGAAACACAGCTGCCATTATCTTACTGTAAAATTACCTGATTATTTATTTATTTTCACAGTGTTAACAGTTGTTCCAGGATCAACAGGGATGTTGATCCAGGAACATGTTGTACTTGGTGAAATCACGCTCACACACTGCACACACTGCACACACACACATTCTGAAATGAGTTTGCTGTATGTGAACCTGATACTGTGGACATCTGTCTTCTGTAACTCGCACCTGTTTTCATAAGCGTGTGCATATATTAATTCATTCACACACGTGAGTGGCTTGAAAGACAGGAGAATTGCTTTAAATTTTTGTTAAATGTTATAAGAAATGCTCCATTTCTTTTGTGTGTGCCCCGTAAATGTTTATTTCATTTCTGAAACTGATTTCTCGTCTGCAGAGCTATTGACATAATTTGCTACAGATATATTCTGTATTGTTGCTATCTATTATTATCACAATGAATCAGAGAAGTAACAAGACCAGCTATTAAACTATTAAACTCCTCCACTTTCAACAAAAACTGGATTATGAGGCTGTGCCTGCATGAATTTAAAGTTGTGGTGCCATCTGCTGGAAAAGATCTGCACCTGCAACTACAAACAATAAATAGATGAGGTATAATTTGCATTTGGAAATATGATCAGTTCAACCGAATCAGTTTTATTTAGTTCAAATGAGCGTGCATACAATACAATCATATGCAATTGTCCAATAAAAAAGACTATATGATTTAGCCAAGCATATGAAAATAGAAAATAAAATGCCACCCTTTACTGAGATTATAATGTCATTTTCCAACTTTACTGTGAAAAATAAGTATGAGCACACTGAATGTATGGGGTCATGATTTTTAAATGACAATTACAATGACATATACATTTTAAACAGACTTCTCTTATCTCTTTTGTTGACTTTTCATGTGAATTGTACTTTTTGTATGGGCCATTCTCAGAACACAATGGCATTTTTTCTTAAAAATATATATATTCTTTTGAAAGCTGCTGCCAAACTTCAGTGTCTTTTTGAACAGTACTATATAAACGGAGAGATGACCTTCATAAACTTGCAACATGTACACACAGCTGAAACTCATTCAGAGTTTCAGCACAAAAAATCTTTCATCTTATAGTATAGTCTATAAGGGGAGACTGTTTGAGGTTATTTGGGTCCAAGGGGTTAAAGGTGAAGTGGGGGTAATAGGGTAGATAATAGTTTATAATAACTGCCGAGAGGTGTCAAGTCTCCATTTTTTCTTCTCACATACATATGAGACTGAGGCTTGAACAAAACCAGCTCCCAGCACACAGAACGACTGCTAGCCTGCAGCGCTAACCATCCCTAAACCCATTGTTAGGGGCTAATCTGTTGCCTTAACAAAGGACAGTAGCATGCTTTTGTCTCCCTTGACGGGGGGATGGTGGGGTAAAGAAGCAAGGGAGTGGAAGAAGAGGAGAGAAAGAAAAAACTGAGAAGCAGAGTGGGGGATTTGGATAATATTGGCATGTCTTTGGGCAACAGCTTTTGTGTCAGTGAGTTGTGTTGATGCTCAGATAGGGTTAAGTCTAGAGTTTAAACATCCACTGATATAAATTACATACAAATTTTGAAAATGTCTAAATATATTCACATTATGTGCTGTTTTATTTAATTTCATTGCCGTCAGTATTATAGAATTGTCTGTATACAAACCCTTCCGGCAGGAAAGAAGAGAGTATGAGCTTTCTTTCTGAATGGGGGATGGAAGAAGGAGAAGAAAGAAAATCTTTTGTTTCTTTCATGCAAGCCAGTGATGGGTTAGGAAGTGTCATGCATCCTTTATATAGTAGGAGGCGCCCGAATGCAGTCTGAGTTGAGAATGTACACATGCTACTTGAGAGGTCTGTGGGAGTTCTTTGTGTGTCTAAGTACTGCTCACTATAAGCTTTTACGAATTGACTGGGTGTTTAGGCTGACCAGACTTATCAGAAGATGTTCCGAGCAGTTAATAGAGCATATCACGCTCAAATGCGTGTCTCCCAGACTTTTATATTAAGTCAAAATAAACTGAATGTACTCAACAGTGCTGACCTGTATAGTATATGAAAATGCTGAACTGGTTAAGAAAATAGTCACTGTTTCAGAACTTCCATTTCTCTAACTTTCCTGTATGTGTGTAGGGCTTTGATGATGGTGTAAAGTATATTCAGTTTTCAACTTAGCAACTTAGCACGTTCATGTCCAAATTGCATGTCTACATTAGTATTGAACCCTTTCTTTGTCTTTATCCCATAATAAATACATGAGTACACCAGACACATTTCTCTTTTAGCACTGACACTTTTTACTGTAATACATCAACTTTATTTTTTACTTCCATATTTACAAAGTATCTGTACACAGCTTGTGAAATAGAGCAGTTTTAGAGATATTTCAGCTTGATATACCTGATAGAAATGTCTCTGTGCAGTGCTGGATCTGCTCTGGTTATTTGCGTAGATGTGTGATGCCCTGTAAGGTCAAGTATTAGATCACACCTCTACTCGACTATCGTTCACGTTGTGCTCTCAAATGTGTTGGGTGGCCAGGGGGTGAAGGGGTGCGTGGATGGACTCTGATGTCAACACAACCATTAACTGCTCCATGCTAAACCACAAACCTGCCATGTTAGTGCAAAATCCAGATGACATGAAGAACACAACACAAGAGTAGCAGAGTTGGAATCTCTGACTGAAATCATGTATTAAAAAGAAATGAATAAACAGTTCTTCAACAAATTTTAATGATACAACACTCATCACTGATCCATGAGACATGGGACAAAACGTCCCAGAACTATATGTGCAATTGGTTTGGTGGAATACATTAATAGATTAACTGAATAAAAACATAAATCGAAGAAGAAATCCACCATGAAATTAAATCAAATAACCATGTAATTTGATGTTCTTGTAAAAATGCATTTAGTGTCTTATTGTTTTGTTGGTTTGTTTGGTCTGACTGGTGATGATTTAATGGGGAAAACAAAAAAATTAGCAAAATGGGAGCAGGATGAGATGGACCCACAATTAATACAAAATATTGTATTATATAAACTTTTTAGTTTCTTTCATTAGTTTAGGTTGTGCAGCCTCCAAATCTGGTGATAAAAACTATATATATATATATATAGTTTTTATCACCAGATTTGGAAATTGTTTAAATTGTGTTAAAAAAAAAAAAAAAAAAAAAAAAAAAAAATTAAATACACCTGGCTATGCGTTCTATACTAGACTAACTGAGACTTGTCATGGAACTTGTATTCTGTTGTTGTTCTCTTGTTGACCTGACTGCTTCTATTGTTCTCATTTGTAAGTCGCTTTGGATAAAAGCGTCTGCTAAATGATTAAATGTAAATGTAAAATGTAAATATATATATATATATATATATATATATATATATATATATATATATATATATATATATATATATATATATATATATATATATATAATTTTTTTCTTATTGAATGTTATATAATGTTTTGTTTTAATTCTCTACAATATATTGCTTTCGAATTGCCATTTTATAAAACTTTTATAATACTAAATAATTTTTTATTTTATTAATTTTATATTTTTTTTTTCTTTGATGTTCAGTATATTTGATGATGCTAATAAAGCATTCTTAAAAAACCTTTTAAAAATCCTTAAAAAACTGTTGTATATAATTTACACACATTAACAGTACAGATACAATTCCAGCGTCTGCTTCTTGGTTTTTAATCAGCGCGTGCTGTCCTCAGTTCATAGCTGTTTTTAAAGAGTACAGTCTATGTTTCAGACACAACATATTGATTAGTGCGTCATGCATTACAACACAGTTAAAACGACGCATCAGCGTAGACTGGATTAGATTGGAGTAGTGACGTAGAGGCTTCTATTTTCATTCAAATACCTGTTTTAGTGCTGCAAATTGACTTCACATTCACAATAAACGGCGGTTCACACGCTCTCCCCGCCCTGCACCTCCGGTGGGTGGGACCAAACTGAGCTCTCGCACACAAAGACGTCGATCTGGCGCGAAAGCGCTTTTACCGGCAGCGGGCTGGGGGAGGGTGCGGCTGCACCACGCGGATCGATCGTTGCTGCCGTTGTAACAGGACACCTGCTTTATTTCCACAAAGGGAAAACAACTTTTCTAGTTGTTCTAGTTAAACGACCGTGAAACAAGGGCGATTGGAGTCGCGCGCTATTGTTTAGTGAGCGCGTGTGTACCGGAGTTCTACCGGACGCTGCGCTTCTTTGTTCTGATCTTCGGGTCCCGTAGACTCTCACTGTACTTTGCAGGTTTGCTACCCCATGGTAAGTGCATTTTTACACCAGGATACCATTAACTTGATTTGACATGAATTCAAAGTTAATTTCGTAGGCGTTAACTCGTGGACTGTTGAACATTTCCTGGTCCTTTAATCGGACAGGGAGCTCCTTTACCCCCTTGTTAGTGCGTCTAATCTTTGTGGGAGCAGTAGAGTAATTTAACGGTTACGTTACTACAGTCACTTCGCAACCGTTGGTTTCTGTGGGACTTTCAATTTGCTGTGGTTTGTTATTATTTCCTGCTAGTGTTAGTGAACTTGACGTGTTATTTCGGTTGTTCTGGTGCTGCAAAAAGCTTGCTTCATGCGGTTAACATATCTGTAATAATGCATATGCTAAAGAAATATTCTGTCCTATGCATAAAGTATTTTATAAAGGGCGAGCATTTGAGTTTGCGTGTAAAAATGGCGTTTGCAATGCACTTAATGATGATGTTTGCGTGTAAATATTGTGCTTTAAACTTTGCAAATGTGCATTAAAGTATATTGTGAGTTTTACCAATGCATTTGATTTACTGAGTTGACTTTTGCACAGCAACGCTGTGCACGGCGAAGCATTTTAACTCCACGTGGGCAGGTATCATTTGATCTAATGACCCGTTGTCTTCTCAGACAATCTTGTAGAAGTTCTGCGGCAATGCCGGGAGTCAACACACACACACTGTACGGCTGGGACATGGAGCACTACTTTTTCGACGAGATGGACACCGAGGAGGATTTCTTTAAATCTACAGCCCCCAGCGAGGATATATGGAAGAAATTCGAGCTGCTTCCCACCCCGCCCATGTCGCCCTCGAGGACGCTGAATGGAGACTGGCTCCTGCCGCTACCGGGGGACCGGCTCGGGTGGGCGATGCCAAAGGTTTTAACATGTGACGAGGAGTACGACGGGCTGCACAATTTCGACCCACTGGACATTTTTGGGAATTTGGGCTCTATCGTTATCAAAGACTGCATGTGGAGCGGCTTTTCCACGAGTCCCCGACTGGAAAAAGTTGCGCATGTCGAGCGAACACCGGTGCCTGCTCCGATTCAGACCTCGACCGCACTGAAAGCTGCTCGTTCCGCATCGGGCACGCCCGTGACTGGGAACCAGGCGGCACAGTGTGTGAACCCCGCTGCGGTCCTGGAACTCCCTGTCCCGCGTAACAAGAAGGTGGCTGCAGGCTCCTCCGGTTCCGAGGGTCGATCGGATTCGTCCGGTAAGTGACTACAATACAGCATTGGCATATGCGATATGCGCTTCAGAGTAATGCTAAGACAATGATGTGTTGGTCTGTTGCATAGGATGTTATGAAGTTCAGTTTTAAAAAAGTAATTAATATCTAACTTCCGATTCAGACCAAAATTGACAGCTGGTTAGTGTACATCTCTAAATAAAATTATTCCACAAGAAGTCAAACCATCAGGCTTTCCTTGGGACCAAGTCTCTTGCCAACTAAAAGCTGATGTGGTGTCTGATTTAGTGGAGCAGATTCCATTTTCCTCCTCAAAATGCTGCATTCCTTTCCATTTCTACTCCTAGTTTTTTCCTACTCCTTTCATGCCATTTGCCATTGAAATGACCATGAAAGCTGACATTGTGTTAAAAACCAGCTCATGAAGCTGTAGAGATGATGTGCAACTTCCTTGCCAAAAACTGTAAAGCATTCAGCAGACTGACTTATTAGTGAGGTGAAGTGTGTAAATGATCACACATTGGTTAATAGTTATACAGTGGATGCACTGATGGCATTTGCTTTTTCTAAATGTGCCAAACCTTTTGTTGTCTTAGATGATGATGATGACGAGATTGACGTGGTGACAGTGGACAACCGACCGAAGCGTGGCCGCCCTCCAAGTCGCCGTACGCCAGTAACCATTACCGTAAGCGCTGATCCATTTGGACCATGTCCCAAGCGCTTCCATGTGTCTTTGCACCGGCAACAGCACAATTACGCTGCCCCCTCCCCCGACACGGATCCGGAGGATGACTTTGATGAGATTGAGTCTGTGAGCAAGCGGCCACGTATGGAGCCCTCATCCTCTCCGTCGTCTCCTCTTTCTTCACCTGCCACATCAGACTCTGAGGACTGCAGCGAGCAGCGTCGGAACTTTTTGGAGAGAAAGAGGAGAGATGACCTTCGCTCAAGGTTCCAGGCGCTCCGGGAGGAGATTCCAGATCTGTCTGCATCCTCAAAGACCTCGAAGGTGGCGATTCTGACACAGGCGACGGAATACTTGCTGCAGCTGCATGCATGCCATCGGCGTCAAGCTCAGGAGAAGAGAAAACTCAAAGCCAAACAACAGCAGCTTCAACGCAGGATCAACGTATTACAGAACTCCTAAAAAACGTCTGCTTTAACATTAATATTTGCAGAGCTCATTATGGATGAGAACTCATTGTCATTCGATAAAATGACACTTAAAACACTGCAGGGAGATCTTTAAAGCCACATTGAATTATGCCCTCCTTGAGGGATCTGTACATGTCTGGGCTCAGCTTTAGACTTTGAGATGTGGAAAACTTGACAATTTGACAATGACAAATGTGCACATGCAATGCCTTCATAAACCTCAGCAGATGGAGATGCCAGAGGAAGTTATATTGGCGAATTTACCTCCATAGCAAGCAGGGTGGGCTGTGTTTGTATGCATGTGGGTGGCGAGGGGACTATGGTGTTCAAACACATTGAGTAGAAAATTTGAAGTGTCTTGTTCATAACTTGATCTGTACAAAATTTGCTGTAAATACTATATTCAGAGGATTTTCTCCTCGTGTTTCTACTCCCAAAACTGCACAGAGATTCTATTTTGTTAAAGAATAAAGCATCTAAAATGACACATTTTCTCAAGTACGCAGTCTTTTCTGAAATTCCAGCGCTTGGGTCCAAAACTAACACTTGCCAAATAACTGTAAACTGCTGACTTTGTCTTTCTAGTTCCTGATATAATGCAAGTGGCTGAATTCCACTGAAACAATGTAGTCACAAAATCAAACTAAGCTTATATCATGTTCTTGATTCACCTGGTGAAAAGTAGATTTTTCTATCCTTGCCAGAAATGAGATGTTTGTCTTAAACTTCTTGTGCAGCGGAACCATTAAGGTTAAAATGAAAATAAGTTTTTCAGATCCTTCCCTCTGTGTTCCTGTTGTTAAAGCAGAAAGAGGAAGTAGTTTGGACTGAAAAAACAGGTAGTTTAAAATCACCTTTACCCCTTTTATCCTGAACAACAGGTTAAACCGTGATGGTAGAGACGTGAAAACTGACTTGTGCTTATGGGAGTATCATTTCACTTGCAATTTGAATAAAAACAAAATCTGTCAGTCACAAACAGAAGTTTATTCTTTCCCTCACACACACTTTAAATGAAGTCACAAATGTCTCATTTTTTCAAAAGAATTCTTTGAGCTGCAGATGTGGGAGAAGTGCACTTTAGGATGCAGGAAGCCAAAAGAGGAAGTAATGCAAGCAGCCCAGTGCCTTTCCTGTATGTCTGAATTTCTTCACCACATTGGGATTAGTTTAGTGTGTTGTTAGAAAAGTTTCAATCTCAAATTAATGCTGTTTTTTTAAACTTTGTATTCATCAAAACATCCTGGAAACAGTTTAATGATTGCCACAGAAGTATTTTCAGTGTTTTCAACTTTAATAAGCAAATGTTTCTTGAACACAAAACCACCATATTAGAATGATTACTGAAGGATCATATGACACAGAGGACTGGAGTAATAGCTGCTGAAATTTAATTTGTAAATACATTTTTTTTAATTACCTTTTTAAATAGTAATAACATTGAACAATAATATTATTTTCCTGTTTTTTTTAAATAAAGTTATAGACTTCTTTAAAAAATTCGTTATAAAAAACATTTTACCCTAAACTTTTGAATGGTAGTGTACATTGTTGTTTAATAGATATTTTGACAAAACAAAGGTGTATTTTGAAAAAAGAATATAAATATATATATATATATATATATATATATATATATATAAAATAGGGTTTTTTTTTTAGGTGAAAAAGATGTTTATGGATAAAGTTAGATATGAAACTTGCCTGCTACTTTATGTACATTCCACTGTTAAAATTTGTAATTTTATCTATTGGACATTTTTGTTGGTGCAGATATTATTGGGATCTGGTGTGTTTGTTTTCCATCATTGCTAAAAAGGTCATATCCGTCTCTTTTCCCTTTTATTCGAAGTATATAACATAAGAATCTACACATAAACAGTGTCTTCTTCTTTCAGACGTACAGCCAATACTGGCACCACTGCTGCCGACCACTGACCCAGACTCCATTCCCATTGAATCACAGGAAGTCAGACAGCTCCAAACAACTGCTGACCCACTGATCCTAATGAAGCTAATCTCTTATTTCGTTCCCACTTCCTAATCCTCTCTGTGATTCTTTCTCTCTTCAATCTCTTTCATTTCTCTTTTTCTGTTTGTCAGAGAGTTATGTAACTGCAGTTACACAGAGAACAAGCTGTGTTTATGTTTCTCCACTCTCAGTCTGTCTCTCACCTCGCTGTCTGTGAGTGTTTTGGTCTGGGTGTGGCACAGAAGCAAGTTTATTGCATTTTACTCACTCTGAAACTCATCTCAATCTTTGTGTCCACATTGTTTATATATATCTGTGTGTGTGTGTGTGTAATTAAATTAGCAACAGCCTTTATTGGGTTTGAAATAACCCTAATCTTATTGGTTTAAAAACTACAGCCATCTGGTTGCAATACACATGTCTTAGGCACCGAAAGTAATCTCAAAATGGATATGTATATTTTAATGTGTGTTACTGGTCTTATTGTGAATGAATCATTTTTGCATACATTTTTTTAGAAAAAAAATATTAAATATAATTTTTAATCAGAACTTGCTCTTCCCGTGATATGCACACTACTCTCTGCTGGTGCATACAAGGCCACACTTCACTTAAATCAAATGTATTTAGATCTGCCTATATTACAGTATTCAACATTCACTTTTCAGTGTTTTTTTTTTTATCTTGTTTGATAGCCATTTCACTTAGAAATGCATACAAAGTAAAAGTAATGCGAAAATGTGTAAAGTAAGTCACGCTTACCTTGCCAGCAGGGACATTCTGGGGGGCATTTTTTTTTACCTGGAACATTATTTAGTTCCTGGTTCCTGTGGTGGAAACACACCAAGTAGCTGGCCAAAGTCCCTAGTTTTACCCAGCTGGGTAAAGTTCCTGCGGTGGAAACGTGGCATTAGTAACCTTTTTTAAATAAAAATCTCTCACTGCTCCTGAGTCATTGTGCCATTCTTTTTGTTGAAGTGTTGGAAGACTTTTAATTAAATCAAGATGATTTTGTATTAAGTAAAACTAAATGAAATTGCTGTCTTAAATGCAGGAAATACATTTTTTTTTTGTGAACAGTAGAAAAATGAAATATTTTCTTGTAAAATATACTCCCAATTTTGTTTTATGTATAACTTCATTTGTAAGATTTTGTGTTTGTGTGAGTTAGATTCCTAAGTGGTTTTTACATAGGATTTCAGGGGATTGTCTCTATGTGTACGTTTAAACAGTTGCATTGTGTGGATGCACTCTCAGAAGAATAGAGAAAGCCTTCAAATGAAACTAGACCCTGTGGCATCATTTGAAACCGCCCCTCTGTACTGTGATTGGCTGAAGAGGTTGTATCTAGCAGTTGGCATTAGATGGGGGGGGGGGGGGGGGGTCTTTGTCTATTTGGGCTTTTGTCTTCAATGAGATTTTAGACTGCCAGCCATCAGACCAAAGCTTCAGTTATCGGCAGCACCATGACTGCATTATAACCTCAGTGCATGATCACTAAAGCTGTACAGTTTGCCTGAATGCAATATTAAATTACAGGAATTCTGTGCAAGTTGGATATAATAGGTAAAGAGGTGCATCATTTCTAAAAGGCAATACAACAATACATTTACATTTTATTGTAATTTTGTACTAGGCAAGCACTAGAAACTCTGACTCAATGCATATTTGTATTATAACTTAAAAAAATAAAATAAGAAAAATAATAAATTAATCATAATAATAAGTAGTCACCTGGGAAAGAGGAGCCCTGTAGCATGTTAAATTATGGTCAGTGATGAAGCATGTATGTTCAGTGTATATGTAGACTTAACTGATGTAAACTGAATATAATGTGGGGAAAGGGCGTACAAGCTGAGCTCAGCATAAACATGCTATTGTTATGTAACTCTCTTCTCTTCCCTGCTCTCCCTCATTCTCTCACTCTTCCTTTTTTTTAAGATTCATACTCTGATTTTTCAAGCTTTTTGGCATGATAAAATGATCTACAATGGCAACATCCTCATTAACATATGAACACAAACTGTTTTTATCTCACCAACCCATTGATGATCTCATAAACGCCATGCAGTGTGGTATTAGTTGATCCGATGCTGCCCTCTGGTGGAAAAAAACGCATAAGTTATTGTCGCGTGGACTATATAAAAAAACAGGTTCTAATATGTAGTAGTCAACTGATCCCTTCATCGTTTTGTTGTTTGTGCTGTTATGGGCTGTTGTATAATTTTATTGCCTACAGATCAAGTGTATTTATTTTTATTTCAATTCAACGGATAGTTAATCCATAAATTAAAATTCTTTCAGATACAAAAGATTTGTAAAGAAAAAAAATGATAATAATAAAAAAATATATATATAATATAACGCTACCAAATGTGTAGAGCTAAATACTCTATGACGAAAACAACACACAAACTTATATTTAATATTCAAAATGCAAAAGCAATACTAGTTTACGCGGACAAAATTGTATTACTCTACTGGTAAAAAGGTTAAACGAGGACATATTTATTTTCTTTCATAAGCTGTCTACGTCAGCGACTTTTCCCCATTGGATGATTTGGATGTCTATCAAATGAACAGCCGCTAGAACGACACAGTTCGACGCGCATTTCTATTGGTCGATTCATATGATTGCCCCGCCTGACGGGCGCCGAATCTTGCGTTTAATTGGTTGAGACGGCGCCGTTTAAATTTGAACCGTTTCAAACAAGGAAAGTTATAAACGCAAAGGAATCTGTCTGTGTGTCCTGCTGTCTTTCTTTGAGAAGAAAACGATTTATTTTTTAAGTTTTGAGCAGTCTGAGTAAGGTACGTTTCCAGAAAATCGTGTGCCCACTTGTAAGTGAGCAATAATGAGATTTTGCGCGATACTGAACAGTAAAAGTAACGTTAGTTGCCATGACTGATTTGCTAAGTTAGTGCTTGGTTTCTAGGACGTTGATAACTGTGATGTGATGCTGTCATTTAAAAATATATACGTTATATAATTAATTGAACAGTTTTTACGCAGAAGTGTTTGCCCTTACTGTGTTTTAAAATGTAACTGTGTAAATAACAATGGATTTTTTTTAAGAAATACATTTTTTGATAATTGTTAGAGATTTAGAAATGTTGTATGTATTTCAAATGTAAAAAAAAAAAGCAGTGTTTTGTCTGTCTTGAATTTTATGGTCGTTTCATGATTTAGTTTCTAATCAACCCTGTCATCCGTGTAACGTTGGGCACATGTTAGTTTTTAGGGGAAGCTAGTTTGAAATTTCCAGAGTTTCACTAATTTAATTAGTAGAATATAAAATCGTTTAAATTTCCCACTCATTCCACTGGCTGTGCTTGTTTAGTTTCTTTTGTGTTCTTGCTTTCACTTGTACTGGAGTGATGGCATTGTCTGAGATCTGACTGTGTCCAGGTTATAACTTGATAATCTCATTTATGATGGTGAGCTGTTTATCACCTGTCCAGGCAGGCTGTAGAGGAGAGAAGCTGTCAGAAGTACCTGTCATTACAAAGCTGACAATCTTTTTGACAGTCCTACACAGTTGAGCAGAATCCAGGAAAGGACAGATGAGGCCAGCATTGGTAACGACTCTTTAAAGAGTTTATCAGTTTCTTCCTTGTTCCTCCTTTATTCTCATAAAAAAAAACAAATAAAAAATGCCATCAAAGGATTGCCATAGTGTCTGGTGGATTATTTCTAACTATTAACCAAATTACAAGACTTCGCTGCCATCAAAATGCTTAGTTACTTGTTTGTTGTAACCTTTTAACATCTCTCTAAGGCATGATTCCTTCACCGATACAGAACCACTTTGTTCTCTCAGCACATGGCTGAATTACACCGGTTGGTATCACATGTTTGAGTTGTTGGTCACAGTGGGTTAGTCTGATCTTTCTGAGTGATGCCATAGAGAGTGATGCTCAAAAGAAATGCAACAGATTTGAAGGGTCTCTGGGTGTTGGAAGAAGATCGGATGCCAGCCTCCAGGTCTTATCAGTAAAACCAGCTGTGTGTGGTGCCCACTGGGCGTAGTTTACCCAAAACCCATGTTGTCATATTCTGTGTCTCTGTTTCGCAGTATGAGTTCTGAGGCACTAAAGGAGAATCAGGGAGCTGTATGGATAAACAGCAGTTCTGAAGCTGCTTGTGATATTTTCGCGTTGGAACAGTTGACTGGCAGGCCCTCGATCTTACGGCAGTCACAGGCTGACAACATCAGCAAGGCTGTGCACAGAGGAGCAAAGGTGGGCTTTCCTTGCAATTTTCATTACAACTTCAAGTAGTAAAAAAATATATTTTCTATTTTAATAATTAAAAATGTAACATTCCTTTAGCAAACATGAGGTTTCCGCATTTATTACGCCAGGCTTCAGTGTCACATGATCTTTAAATTATTCTTGCATGCTGATTTGGTGCTCAAGAAATGCTTATCAGTTTTAAAAACCATTGTGCTGATTAATCTGTCAAAATAGGGATACTTTATATTCTTTGAGTAGAAAGTTCTTTAACATATAGGAGTTTTTATTTCTTTTAATAAACATATTCACCCAAAACTTTATGGTATAAAGCATTTGTTTATAGTGTTGTCAGGCTTGTACTGGAGTTAAGATTTACATAGTTCTTGTTGATTTTGTATAGGTTTGTTTTCAAACTCCACGGCGAGACCCAGTCACAAAGAAGATCATGTCCCCGAGCCGCACCAGTATGCCGTCCAGCCAGGAGGACTGTAATGAAGCACTGGAGACTCTCACAGCCTCTACTGACCAGTGAGCAGATTTCTTTTAGGACTGTAGAAGTAATTTGTAAACCATTTTAAGGGTATTTTCTTTAAATATCCTGTTTGTGCATATTCACACCCATCTTCACTGAAATGGTCATGGTTCCCATGCTGGTGCCTATCCAATGGAACTGCTAACTGACAGGCATTTCCTCAGACTTCCAGTGATCTTAACGTTACCTGGCCACAAACACTGTTTCCATTTATGAGCATGTTGAAATATTCTAAGTCATTTAATTAAGAATCTTTGTTTGGTCACAAGCAGTAACATTCAGAGTTTATGTATGAGTAACATGCATAGTAATCTGTTTACAAGAAAATGACAATCCACAAATATGTAAAATTTAATTTGTGTTTTACAGGAGTTCACTGTTGAGTAACACTTCCACCACACCGATTGACATGCAGAGTAACAGTGTTGCCTTCCCTGATGATGATATGCTTGTCCAGAGCAGAGGTGCCTATACCTTCAATCCTGACAATCTAGATGCCATCAACCCTTTTGTGGGGTCCAATAAAATGCAGAATTCTCCTCCTAAATCTTCTGCTTTACCGGAGTCTTGGACATCAGAGCTTATAGGGTCCGATGCGACTGCAGCCCCCATTTCTGAACCTCAGCCAGAGGTTCCAGAGGTGACTGACACTGCACTTGATGAGACTCTTCCCTTTGTTCCTTCAGTGGAGAATTCCTTTGCAGAATGTTCTGCCAACATATCTTCAGCAGAAGGCACCGTCATCATCAAGACTGACAATATTGAAAACAGTGCCACAGATGTGGAGGAGTCTGATATGACTGAACCAGCACCAGCCTCACAGCAGATTCCTGTTTTAGAAGATCAGCCTGAGATCCAGGACTCGCCACGACCCCCTGTGGGATCCTACAACTTGGATTTTGACGATCTCAGTTTGCTCAACCCATTCCAAACTGGTGGCTCAAAGATCCCAAACTCTCCTCTTATTGGCAAGGCATCAGAAGTTTCCGATCCACCCCTGCCAAGCCAAGAAACTAAACCAGAACCAGAGCTCTCAGTCCAGACTCCAGATATCCCAACATCTTCAGAGGCCTCCATGCCTCCTCAGGACAACACCACGACCACGGAAGCCTCATCTACAACACCTCCTAAAGAGAACCAGATGCTCCTAGAGTTTAATTTTGATGATGGCACTGAAGTCAAGCGCAAACCTCCTCCGAAACGTCTTGGGGTCAAAAGACCTGCAGGTCCAAAACCTGTGACTAAAAAAACAGCTGCACCAGCCATGGAAAAGAGAGAACCAGAACCCAAGCAGTTGTCTCCTAAGAATCCAGAGGAGACTGGGCCTGTGGATGTTCCTATTGCTAAAAGTTCTTATACATTTGATTTTGACAAGTTTGATGACCCAAACTTTAACCCCTTTGGCACAAAGGTTAAGATGGGTAACTCTCCACCACGTGGTGTCCAAACAAGCCCAGTTTTGATGAAAGAACCAGCTCCACTTCAGCAGTCTGAGGCTCCTGCACAGGATGACCAACCAAAGCACCGGTACAGAAACTAGAACTTGAACAGCATGTATAAACAAAACATATTTTATTTGTATGGGGTAATTATGTTTGAGGTACAGGTACGCTTCTGATTCTGAAAGTTGAGGTCATTAGTTTGAATTTCAGGGAGTGCATGAAATAATAAAATATGTACCCTGAATGCAGTGAAGGTTTCTTTAGATAAAAGCATTTGCCAATTGCATAAATGTAAATAATCGTTGAGCTCAGATTTTTCTTTTTCTCTCACAGGTCTCCCCCAGCAGTTTCTGAAACCATTGAAAATATGGCAGATGCTGATCTTCCTGTCACTAAGCTGGTAAGAGTGTTGTAAAATATACCAATTCAATAGAAAATTTGTTTCCACAAGCTCTGATCATGTTGACACCCGTTCTCTTACTAGCCGACAGAAAATGCGGAGTCATTCACTGTGCCCGTTACTAACATATCCCAGAATCCAGCAATACAGGAGCCAGAGCTCATGGCAACACAAGAATCTAAAGTGGATCTACAGAACCAGACCTGTGATCTTGGAGTGGTGGCACCAAGTGAGGATGAGTTTGTGCCGGGAGCATTGTGTGAGTAAACCTGTTACACTTTGATCTACACAGACTCATCCGGCGGCACAAGCTTTTGACATTATGCGCAATATTGTTGTTTGTCTCAGTCATGCCAGGGGGAGATTTGGATGGCCAGATTGATTATCTAGAGCAGTTTGGATCAAGCACTGTGAGTTTCTGTTTATGAGCCTTTCCATAAAGCCCAGGTAGTGTTTTGAGTAATGCATTTTTAAAGAATATTGCACCAAATATATTAGAGTCCGTAGTTTATTGAGCAACATTTCACTTGTTCAGTGCTATACTAAAACACTTTTTATAGTTTAAGGAGTCTGCCTTGCGGAAGCAGTCACTGTATTTGAAGTTTGACCCACTCTTGAAGGACAGTCCAAAGAAAACTGGAGTGGACAGTGGCAACTCTGGATTCAGCCTGCCACGGCCTTCTCTTGCCATCAGGTCAGTCGTCCTCAAAAACATTCATATTAACAATGTTTCATAATCTTCTGCCCTCCTTTGGAATCTTGCTGGAAGTATTACAAATATGCCTTTAAATTGAGCTAAATGGTCCATTGCAATAGATATTGTGAGCAAAATACAGAGTGCACACATTATAATGATCATGTAAACGTTTTTTCTGTGCATGTTAGAATGATGGAGGCTGCAAAGTCTGAAGTAAAGCAGAAGTCTTGCAGTGACAGTATGAAGCTGCTGGATTATCTGCCACCACAAGTAAGATGATGAAACAAACTTTAATATATCAGTATATATCAGTATTCACTAAAACATTCAGACTTTTGCACACTGGAGTCCATTTAACAATGTCTGTTAATCTCCAGGCAGTGGAAACTGTGGTGCCAGATCCAGCTGTTCTGGACTTGCTGGTTCCCACTTTAAAACAGCCAGTGAAGACTGAGGAGTCCATCATAGAGGTTCTGAAGTACAGTCAGAGAGACATGGATGCTGCATTACAGAAAGCAGAGAGACAGGTTACTTCCCATAGCCTCACTCACAATGGAGAGGCACATGTTGGATTGGTCTTTCTAACATTTTAGTTTTCTTTTCTTAGGCAGAGGAACGGCATCAAGAGCTTAAGACTCAGATTGAGAAGCTGCAACTGGAGAATCAGCACATGCTGTGAGTCTCTAATTTGACAAACCCTTTCATATGATACATGCAAAACCTAGAATTGTCATTAAGCATTGGAAACGTGATGGAAATTTCTATAGTCAGCTTGATCCACTCGAGAAAACTGAGTGGATCTGAGTTAATTTGAGTGTCATTTTCAGTTTGATTCTCAAATGAGTCTGTCATTGGATTCTCTAGTGAATGATTGAAGGTGTTTTTCCACAAAGTGTGGGATCCCTGATTTATGACTGACATTTGAACAGCATGCCTGTCTTTTAATCTCTCTTTATCTCTTTTCAGGTTTATAGTGTCAGAGTTTGAGGCCACCATCACTCAAATCACAGGTATGACCGCTGTTTGATCAGGTTCTGTACATTATTTTAAGGCGAGACACTGCAGGTAAAAACAATGTTTTTTCAAGCACCTGTCAATTTTGAGATTTTGGGCTTTTTGGTTTTTCATAAAGCGCTTTTTCAAACTAGTGGAAGGAAAACATCCAAAAGACACAGTTAAGTGTTTCTTTTATAGCACTTTATCTGTTTGTGTCAATAGATTTCAATTACAATACATATTTTTAAAGGCCGTTTTCTCAAAATGAGTTTTTTCTTCAACACTGAGCCATAAATCTCCACTTCAGTAGCACGTACACACACCAAACTTGACATTTTTATTCCTGTCTGTATTCTGAAGATTTTTACAGAGGGATTTGTTCATATATATTTTCCTTGATTATATACAACATTTTATTCCCCCCAAAATTGTGAAAATATATTGTTTTCTGGCTGCTCAAAGTATTTTCTGAATTATGGAGTGGCAAAAAAAGATAACCAGAATTCCCTCTGTAAAAACATTTGACTCTAATATGTCAAAAAAATTAAACAAAAAATTTGAAACTGACTTCATCTAGTTTTCAGATTTTTGTACTAGAAATGTATGCAAATTAGCACATATTTCATTAAAGAATGCCTCATTTGCATATTTAAACATAACATTTTTGAAAACTTGTAATACAAAAAATGTTTGCAATAATCAATGTAATCAATCAACTGGGTAAGTAAGGTGATAACTATTAGTTATTTTTTTTTTCCTATTCACCTGCAGTGTCTCGCCTTAAAGGCAGTATCTCAGATACAGACACATCCCTATGTTTACAGATGAGCATAAACAGAAGGAAGATTTGGCTAAAATTGAGTTGGAGCGAGTCCTTCAGGAAAAGGATCAGCTGTCCAAAGATTTGAATGAGTTGGAGGGTTCCTTCTCATCTGTTGTCAAACGCCTTGACCGATGCAAGGAAGTTATTGAGGGATTCAAAAAGGTATGCTTTGAGACGTCTGCGACAAGACAGTTTAGACATAATTTTAGTGTAGAGTAGTTATTTGTTCCCCCTTCTCTCATATAGAACGAGGAAACTCTGAAGCAGTATGCACAGAACTGCATGGACCGACTGCAGAAAGAGGAAAAGCGTTATCAAGCTTTAAAGGCCCATGCTGAGGAGAAACTAGATCAGTATGTGCTTATCAAACAGTCTGGAACGTTCTCTCTTATGAGCATGATAATACAGTCTTGCTTAATGAATACTGAGTGGTAAATATTCCTGAAAGCATCACTAATGACACTGATGTTGTTTTAGTGCGAATAAGGCCATAGCTGAGGTTCGTACTAAACAGGGCGCAGAGGTGGCAGCACTGCAGGTGCAGCTCAAGAGAGAACAGCTGAAGGTTCAGTCCCTAGAAAAGGATCTGGAACAAAAGGTAAATGTGCAAAAACACACACACACACAGGGGAAGTTACTGTTACAGTGGTTTCCTTTTTGAGTGTAGTTCTGAATTGCTTTTAAAATATGTAAAATGTGACTTTTTATTTTCTCTTCTCAGGTTAAAGAAGTCAAAGATGTCACAGAATTGTGTGATGAGCTGCTGCTTAAAGTGCAAAAGCATGGTTTTTAGTGTATTTTGTTTTTATTATTGTTTGTTCGTTTTTTGTATTTGTTCAAAGCAATTTTAATAAATAATAATAATTAAAAGTATGAATGCACAAACCTTTGTCTTGATGTGAGTACCCATGAGGAATGCCTCTAATATCGGTACTTTACTGTCTCAAATATACTTCCTCATAAAAGTATTACTTTTTAGTAATTTAATTTCCTTTGAAGTTGCACTGGAAGCAACTTCACCACCTTTTTTGGTGGCACAGATATTAATACTTTTATAGTATCAATTTTTTTTTTACAGGATAATAGTATGTCATTACAATACAAGATCTTTTTCTTTTTTTTTCTCAAGTCAGATTTTCCTCTTTTTTTTTTGTCTTTTAGTTGATAACCTGAATTATTTAGAATTTAAAGATTAGTAATAGCTTTCCAATTAAAAAAATAAATGTTTCCAAGACTATTGATCCAGTTATCTATGGAAATGACAACAACTGAAACAGATCACGACATTATGCCTTTTGTATTTCTAAACATATTACTGATAGACAAAAAATTTTATATTCAATAACGAATGCATACATGATTCTGTGCTGCACTGATACAATGTCAAGACACAGTAGCTGATCATAGAGACTCATGCGGCAAAACACCAAGGGCAAATCAGCACAGAGAATCCAGCAGTGATGTCACAGAGCATTTCATTATTCACACAATAAAAATATCACATCAGCACAATGAAATTCCCATGGCCTGAGGAGCTCATATTCAGTATGTTTATTCATGTAAAAATGACGCTATCTGTAAATTATCTCTACAGTCAGACACAACAGCTGTTAAAATGAGGCCTTAAAACATTCAGCTTTTATTCTATTGTGATAAACGTGTCATGCCATTCTACTGCGGTGACAGTGATATACAACACAATCTGCAGTAAAGTGTGATCTTCCAACAGGACCTTAAACAATAGTCATCAGTCTATGCCTACAACAGTCATTCTCATAAAACAAACACAAGCATTCTATTGTAAACAACACCTCGACCATGTTTCAAAAATATAATTTATGCTTTTTATGTTTATTAAATAGCCACAGAAATGTTCTGAATGCAAACAAGTTAAAGATCTGGATGATCTACGTTTTATACAGTCAATTAGTCGATAATACTGAACCTTTTTTGGTATGTAACGGCATAGCGCTGGATCTCAGTGGCTTACAACAAGGACAAGGAGTTCCACCTACTCTGTCGAGCTGCGCATTTTAATATTTAGATCAAGGTAAAATATCACTTTCTAAAATAAGAAAATGATATAGTATAACGTGTTTCCCTTTAAAACATTTAAAATATCCCTTCAGATAAACGTTAGATTATTTTAACTACAAATGTCATCTAGAAGGTGTAATAACTCCCTTTTGAGCAGGCACATTTTTGTGTTTCTACTAATTATGCTACATTATAGTCTTATTAGAGCAATACAGCTTCATGAGAGATAGTTTCTTTCACCACTAGTGGCAGATATCCTTTTGAGTCTTACTCTAGTTAAGCTGTTTGCAAGCTCACAAAGTAGATACACCACAAATCAAACTTAACACAAGATGTGCAACTACTATGTTTGATGACAGTTCTCCACTATATGTAAGTGAGCGCTCACAATGTTTATGAAGATCTGAGAATATGGTGGTCTTTATTCAAAGCTTAGATCAGAGTTTGAATGTGTTTTTTGAGTCCATTTTTTTTTTAAATGTGCACTGTTAAAGAATATTCCGTGTTCCATACCTGAAAAGTAAAGCTCAGCTGTCAGCAATTGTGGCAATAGTTAGTTAGCACAATTTTTTTAATTAAAATTGTAATTTAATTATCATAATTTTTTAATTTTAGACATTTTCTATTTAAAAGGTCCACTCAAAAAAATAAAATTCTGTCATCATTAATTGATCTACTGTCACATAACAAAATAGTCTCTGTTCCTATTGCCTTCCATTGTATTTTTTGTCCATAGAATGGAAGTCAATGGGAACTGAAATTACCAACATTTTTTGTGTTCCACAGATGAAATACAGGTTGAGGGTGAGTAAAAAAAAAAAACAATTTCACACTAAAACCATTTTAATTCACACATACCATGTAGGTCATCTGTCTACACTATTAAAATTGTGTTTTAGAGTTCACAGATTAGCTGCATTCATATCATAAGTGCCTCACTGAAACCCCGATTTTTTTTTTAAGAAAAGGAGGGAGAAATGAACATTTTTGTGGTAATCAACATTATGCCACAAATGCTGTCAGCATTACTTCTACCATATCCGCAATCTCAATTGGTAAGTACATACTATAGTTTAGTGTAATTAATGTAGTTTGCTGACTTAATTGGGCAGCCTAAGTGTGCTAATAATCATTTACAGATATTCAGTCAGTGAATGATTTTCTCACGTCTAGGAACAGGAAGCCAGACTGGCACGGTTTTTTTTTGTAGAGGGCTGTTAAATCTGATATATTCAAGTAATTTTTCACAATTCTCTATCCTGCCAATCACTTGCAAGACCCCTCGGCTACAGATGTCTCCCTCGAATGAGAGTTATGTTGATGGAGGCTAAAACATCTACTTGATCATGGGGTCATCACCTCCAGGAGAGGTTAAGATGGGGAAGTCCACAAAGGGTTCGGTTTTGTCCTCCTGGGGCAAGTTGACGGTACCGTCCGGCATGGAGCTAAAGGCCAGATGGTCATGTTCCATGATGGTCAGTCGGTCCTGGGCCTTCTCCTTCTTCAGATAAAACATCTTCCTCAGCTGCTTCAGCTGCTGCAGCTCACAGAAGGTTTCCAACACCACCAGCATGGCAATCAGGCCGAGGAGGAGATACACTGTGGGACACGAAGGAGAGACAGATTTATTTATTCCACTTCTAACCACCTGGGTCCAGTATGGCACAATGACACCCATTTGCACAATCCAATTCCTGATGGATAAAGTTATGTCTAGCTCTACATTTCTTCATGAAAATACACACAACAAAATACAGCACAAAATAGGTTAGGTGGCAACTGTTTTAATTTTACAGGAAAAGTGTGTAAATTAAAAATGACATGGTTAAAAAAATCCTTGGCCACCTCAAGGATCATGAATAAGATTATTTTAGCCTGCATCTTATCTTTCATCTCAGCAACATCCTGCTAACATAAACACAGAAAGAGTCAGAGTAAAAGCAATATGAGACTTCAAGACGATTCTCAGCATGCGTGGGCCTCACGTATGCCACATCCTCCACCTTTACACTTCAAGTCTTTCTCACAGTCTCTCACACACGGAACAGGAAGACGGGACCATCTGCATCAACTGAACCCACACATGTACGAAAGCCATGTGGGCTGTGGCATTTTCATGCAACTTTTTTGAAAATGAGAGCTGTACTGCTTCAGAAGACAAACACTAGATGGAACCATAGAGAGGCAGTGAAAGAACAGCCTTGAATCACATGCACTTCATTTTTATCTTCAGACAAGACTTACACATGATGTTTCAATACATAAAAATACGTCACCGGAGTATCCATGTGTAAGTCTCGTACCCATTTTAATTTAGAATTTATCTTAATTTGATTTGTTAAGAAAGCCAAATTTTTAAGTGTAGGCCTATTTAGAGTGCTGAGATGTTACGATGTTACTAAGGACTTACTAAGTAATTTTTTCCAACTTCCAAGTGGCCTATAGTCTAAGTTTGTCATGAATAAATCAAGTTAAAACATGTATAAATGAATCATTCTTGACAAAAGGCAAAAGGGCTGTGTGCGTGTGCACATTTGAATAATGTTTGGCTGTAAACGGATTCGGGCTTTTGAAAAGCTGTCAATCAAAATGTACTTGTCAGGCCTAACTTAAGGCCCAATTACAGCTCTACTTCCTTCTGTGAAACATGAATATTGGTAACCAACAATGCAAGTGAATGGAAACAAACTGTTACCAACATCCTTCAAAATATCTTCTTCTATGTTATAACAGAATTGGGTGGACTATCCCTTTAAATCAGTTTACATGACAAATATACCACAGTACATGTTTACTGTTCAGCATTTCCGAGACTTTTGAGTGTGTTTTTTAAAGTTCAAGGCGTCAGTTCTGTTTTGCATTTTGGAAAGCAGAATCTAGACTTCAACTTCGAATGCCCTCTCAAGGACTATTAGGTGTTAACATTAAAATATAAAAATTCAGATAACGTAATGTAGGACCTACTTACTTAGTGCAATTCAGGTGTGCAAATCTGTAAACGTCTGTTTCTTTAAATAACAAATTATATTTGGTCAAATCACATTCTTCCCTATAAAACTCTATATGTAAGTCCCACCATTTTAAATAGATTCAATGCACACCAAAACAAAGCATACCGAAACCATACCTACCTGTGATGCCCAGTTTGTAAAGCTCACGAAACCTCTGGTTAAAGGCCTCTCCGGGCACATAGTCACCAAGACCGATAGTGGAGAGTGAGATAAAGCAGAAGTAGAAGGACTCCAGAAAGTTCCAGTTCTTTTCTAGGGCAGAGAAGATGGCGGCAGGGATGAGGAAGAAACAGGATACGGCCAAGAAGGCCAGCAGGGTTGCGTGAACGACGGCCACCAGGGGTTTAGACAGACCCCAATGTGTATGAATGTACATAATGGGCCGCCATGTGCTATAGACCATGATCCTTTGCACCACAGCCGTGAGGAACAGGAGGGTGAAGGGGATGCCAATCACAGAGTAAATGATACAGAACGCCTTTCCACCATCAGAGAGAGGGGCGGTGTGACCATATCCTGTGAATTATAAGAGTGGAAAATGACACATTAAACACATTTACTTCATGAAAACATTCCCCTCCATTTTTTTTCATGGATGAGCACATTGTATCGGGGCGGCGTTTCTGTATGGCAGTCATTCTGGACTCAGTAATTTCCTTTCTGTTTGTGTGTCCCGGATATAAACAGATTATTTTGCTCTACTTTCTGCTCTCAGCAGTTTGATGCCTCCCTAGAGCACACATCTAATGGATGATCTCACATTATGGACAGGAACAATCAGTTTTCAGTTTGCAGGGTCTCTCTGACACAACCTTGCTAGACGGATTTGCATCAAGGAGAAAAGTCTTGTACACATGTCACTTTTAAATGGAAATGGCCAAAGAAAAACTCTTTCTAGTGATAACTAAGTTAACAGAAGCCAAAATGCTTCTGTTTGTTTTAAAAGCTACATTACCAAGTTTATGGTCAGTAAATTTTTTTACTTTTATTAAGAACATAAGAAATAAAGACTGGAGTAATGGATGCTGAAAATTCAGCTTTGTCATCACAAGAATAAAATACGTTTTAAAATATATCTATTAAAATAGATTTTTATTTTTAAATTGTTATAATATTTCACAATATAAGAGTTTATTTTGTAGTTTTGATCCAATAAATGCAGCCTTGTGTGTTTACTGGCCACAGACTTTAGCATTAAAGCTCAGCTTGTCTGGTTGGATAGCTGAAATGTGCCACATAAAATCAGCAAAAACAGCTTTTTTCAGGAGAATCAAGACTCTTGTGACTTGGGCTAGTTACTACCTTTATCACCCAAAACACCCCAACAACAATCCAGAACACCTTAGCAATCACTTTGTAAAGTGCTTACAA